>NC_137697.1:73101247-73284110 GCF_964034855.1 Anser brachyrhynchus | reverse complement strand
GGGCAAATACGGAGCAGGGGGGCTGGGAGCGAGCAGAGGCAAGTGGTCAGAAGTATCACGTTTCTCAGGGTGTCACACACCCTAAATTCAATGATCCCTTCACGAGGAGCACCACTAACAACTTTTTGTTTTTTTTTTTTTTTTTTTTTTTTTAGCTCGGGACTTGCGTGGTGCCAGAGGCTTTTTTAGGTGCAGATCTGGGAGGGCAGGAGCTAAGGGGTGAGGACGTCGGGGCAGGGACCTGGAGGGACAGGACAGCGTGCTGGGACGCTCTGTCTGTGAGTGAGAGAGTGAGTGAGAGAGAGAGAGAGAGAGAGAGAGAGAGAGACCTCGTGTGTGGGTTTGTTTTTTTCTCTCATTCCTGGGGTTTGAATGGAAAGCACGTTGAGCTGTAATTAAGACATCTTGGAGGCGTACTTAACTTATGACGTGTTGCTTTTCTTTTCCTCTCGGTGAGAAAGTGGCTCTCTCTTCCCTGAATCAGGTCCTCTGCCACACAGAGCCACAAAGAGACACTCGGGACACAGGCACACACGCACACGCTAACTTAAGGTGAGCACCATAAACTTCCTCTGCACTTGGCTGTCCTCTCTTTCAAACTGTTGGAGAGTTCTGAGAGCATCTTGACTCGGGAGCTCTGTGCAAGGTAAAGAAACTATCGAACTTTTGGGAAGCTTTTTACTCCTTTATTGCTTTAAGTCGGATGGGGATGCAGTGAGCAACGGCTGTAGCATCAGCTGCGGGGCTGTACTGAAAGGATTTTCAAGCAGTCTAATTTGGCAGCTAAGGTGGGGGGAGAGTGTGAACGGCGGATTGAAACTGGCTAAGTTTGATGCATTTAAGTACTCTGTGTTACCAAAGGAGAGATCATGTTGCAACTGCAGATTCAGACTGAAATACAAAAGTTGTATACCTCTGGTCTACAGTTTCCTCCTATGGGATTATACATTTCACAGAGATTTGTCTTTCTTGAAGGACTTCTCCACCCAGTTAGATGCTTTTAGAGGTTTTTAAGACATAAGAAAAGGAGGATGTTAGACTGAGCAAGAATTTCAAGGGCTGGAACTGGATTTCTGTAAAGTACAGACCATCCAGTTGGAAAGAAAAAATATTTTGATAAGATGTGATATATTATATCCTGATGTCATATTTTTTCTGTTTCTCGTCAGAGAAAGCCTGAACAGCATTTGGCACAGGTTTCTGTATCATTTCCATCCTCCAAGACAGTTAGATGGCAGAGCATTTTGAATGTGTTAGCTGGTCCATTGCTATGATAACTGTATCATCTTACTGCATGTTTATTTGCTTTTTGATCAAATACCTATAAAGGTGTCATGCAGAATGTTTGCCATAGCAAAACTGCTTGTGTGTCAGGTTTAGATGCAAAGGGTTGGAAAGCATTTGCAAGTTTGAATTGATGGGGGGTTCATTACTATTTGTGTGTCATTAGTAAGGACAATTAATTACTGCCTGGATCTTTCGGGGGAGAAAATGTTCCCAAATGTTGCTGTGTGATGTCATAAAACTGATATAACTCCTGCAGGAGGCTGTGGGAACCTGGCAATGCATGCAAGAGAATCCTGTGGATTATTGACAGTGATGAGTTTGTATTAATGATTAGCAAGACTTTTAATACCTATGTGGGAAGAATCCCATTGTTTTGTTAGGAAAACGTTGTTAAGAATATGTATGATGTGGCAGTTGAAAACAGAGGTGCAGTGAGTCTGTGTAACTATGGATACACACCCTCTCAATAAACACTTTCTAGAGAGTGAGCATTTCCAGCACGTGGAGAAATGCATCATAAACAGGAAAATTATTATCAGCTCCTATGGAGTGAGAACCAGGAGTCAGCAGTCTCATGCCAAGGAGTGTCATGCAGAATCCTTGTGCTACAAAGAGACAGCTCATGCTTCCTTGGTTTTTCATATCTAATGGAGGCAGATCTTCAACTCCTGTAGAGCATAGCTAAGTGGAGTTGCTCTGAATGCATTAGCTGAGACTCCAATCTGTACATACTTACCTGTATTAAAGTTATCAACAAGCAAAGAGGGGAAATGGAAAAAAATTAAAAAAAAAAAGCAGGAAGGAACAGAAAGAAAGAAAAAAGATTAATTTGTGATACTTTTGAACACAGCAGTTAAAGCAAAAGGGGAAAAATAATTTTGGAGAGAGCAGCTTTTTCAAGTTGAATAATAAAAATGTCGAGGTAATAATCAAGACACTCCTGATATGTTCTGAAAATGTGCCAAAATGCTTGTCTTCCTAATAAGATCCCTGAATCTCTAAGCAGATGCTAATGGGGAAGAGAAAAAAAAATCCATGTCATTATGAGGAAAAGTATTATCTATAGCAATGTCCTATTCAGAGACATGACTGACAGTGTAATTCACAGCAAAGCATCCTTTCATTATAAACCTAACAGGTTCAGTTTCCTCTCATTTTCAGCCAGAATGGTTAAAACAACTAGCAACTTCTAAATAACATAACATAACATAATATAACAAACATAACATAACATAGCATAACATATGTAGTAGTACAGAGGCTTGAGGTTGTGTGAGAGAGGTTTCAGAAAAGAGTGTCACGTTCCTATGGCATGCTGCAGCGCACCTTTGTATTTACAATTTGTGACAGGGTAAGAAAATGATTTTCTACTGCATTGAAAGCTCCCCAGACTCTCTGATTTTATTCTGAAATGTGACTAAATGAAATGTCATTGTCCACTGTCGGTCACAGTCTGGAACCAAAGAACTGGTATTGATATTTACTTAATCAAGGCACTTAACCTCCTGGCCTCCCAATAAAAATCAGGAAATAATATTGACCAAGCTTAAAAAGTTCTTTGAGATCTTCAAAGGAAGAGTGAGTTTGTAATTGTTTATATTTAAATGTACTGAAAGTTTTCCAATTCAGTGCAAGGATTAAAGAGTGAGACTTGAAATTAGTATTTTCAGCTTTTCATATGCCTTTGCACTAAAGTAGTGGTTAAGCTACTCTTGGAAGTTGGAATACTTTGCATTTCTATGTTTCATTGTAAACCTGACAGTGTATTTCACTACTTAAAACTCCCTGAAAATGAACAGTACTTTTTTTTTTCTTTTTTTTTTTTTTTGGGGGGGGGGATCATTTTCATATCACAAGCTGCTTCTGTTGCTTGTGAGGAAGTATTAGACATTCTGTCTCTGCTGTTAGTAACTGTAGCATACAGTACTTCACTTGAACACTTGAAAAGGTAGCTTGTAATACGTAGGTAACAAAATGTTCTTTGGGGTAAAAATAAAAAAATAAGTCTGAATATACTTAGGATTTCAATCAATAGCGTTTAAGGAGGATTAGAGGAAACAGCTGGCTAAACAAATATTAGGTGTAGAGTGGATGCGGTGGTATAAATTAATAATGCAGTTCTTTATCTGCTCTATGAATGGGAGGTTTTGTGGAGATAAGATGACCTAAACACGGTCACTGTCTGCCACCTACTGGATATTGCGAATATTCTTCCCAAATAATTTTATTTAATTCTGAAACTCTGTAGCTAGTCCAGGTGCAATTTAACTCGAAGTAGTTAGTTTTATTCGTTTTTACCATTAAAAACCATAAGCTTTTTTTTTTTTTAATATATTTTTAAGGGAGGTTCTTTCTGCTTTTTTTAAATGCATATTAGATCTGCTAAAACCCAGTTCAGCTTTTATTTAACATAATTTGTCACTAATATCTGTTTACAAGGGGTTGTTAAATCATTCAGCAACAAATTAACAATTAGCCTGAAATACTGAGCTGTTACTGAAGAAAGTAAATAGATTGTTTTTGCACAAATATTGTGGCAGAAGAATCTATGTTTTGCAGTAAGAAATTCAAAACTCCTTCCAAAAGTCCTTTAGCATGTAGGATGTGCTGTTGTTAAGCCCCCTTTTGTTTTGTCACAGGATATTTTGTCAAGAATAGATATGGAAAAATAAAATGTCAAATTATTTCTGATGGCTGATGAAAGGTTATAAACCCTCTTCATCTTCTTTTTTTTATGCATGTCATCTACCTCCACCTATTTCAGACCTCTCTGACACTTATCTCTTGGACTATCCTTTCTCTTCCTTAGAGAAAGGAAAGTTGCTTTCTGGTGCACTGCGCTGTTTATTCAGTAGTAGATGTTCAGGTGCTGTCAATTCTCATAGCTCTAAAGAATCCAATGAAATGACATGATTTTAAGCAGACATACATAGGTCTGAATGTATTTTGTAACTGTTCATGCTCTGTGACCAGCTTACCTGCTCCCTCCTCATATGCTTTTTTGAAACTTCACCAGCATCACAGCTCCCACTGCAGTCATCTCCTAGGCACCTAAAACAGCTACAGATATGTGGTTCTGGTGCTACATTATTTAAGTGCCACAATAGCTACTTCACTGTAGACATTAAAATACTTGGCAAAATCAAGCTCCCTGTGCTTCACTCTCTGCTTATTTTCATCACTGTCTGAACAGTAAATCAAATGGCAACACCACACTCAGCAGAACAAACAATTTCCATGTTCTTCTCATTCATTTAGCTTTTAAAGTGCACTTTTGTTGTTGTTTGTTTCCTTTTAATTAGTACTACAGAGTGGAAATCTTGAACATGATCAATGGCTGTGAAAACAAACATTTAAAAGACGCATTAAGAAATCTCGGAGCTATACTCTGTCTGAAGACTCCACTGACTACTTCAAAAACGTTTCTCAGGAGTTACACGAGATATTACCTTAGGAGGTTGTTAGCATGATGCGTGAGTTAATGGCTAAAGTGAGCAGGAACTCTACCTTTCCACTCGTCAGGCGAAGCTTACAAATGAACGGAAGGTAAAATTCCACAGCAGCAAATAGGCTAATTGATTTGATGTGATGCTTCATAGGGTAGCTACCTTTTGTTTTAAACCTGCCTGACATGGTACTGTGAATCACAGGAGCTGCTGAGGGGAAACAAGCCCAAATAGTATTGCTGTGAGCCTCTGTAAAGCTGCAGAGTCTCTCCCAGAACAACGCTTTCCACTAGATCCACCAGCACACAGAGTCACTGCCATTTCCCAGAGCAGGGCACATCAGATGTTATAGCAGAATCTACATCATTAATTGTCTGGCATAACAGAAATGAAGTCATGACACCAGAAGAAAGTGGTTGGATAGATGTCTCTTGCCTCAAAAAATGTCATCTTGGCATTTGTCTAGTACCAGAAGACCATTATCTTGAGACAGCTTTCCATTAACAAATTTTTCTAATTACTTTAAATGCTTACAGTCTACAAGGAACATATGGGCAATGGAGACAGGTTAGATATGAAATGTGTTTGACAGAAATCTAAGTAGCAGAAAACAAGTGCTTCAAAATATTCCTGAGGGAAAAGAAGGAAGAGTTACTTAGAGTAGTTCAGATTTGGGTTTAATCACTTTTGGTCTGTACTTTCACAAGTAGATATTTTAAGTTTTTTGTTCTGTTGTTGTTTGTTTTTGTTTTGTTGTTATGGCATATCGCGTTAATTTAAACTGCTTATGTCATGGTAGCTGACATAAGGTATCATTTTTTTGGAGCCTGATCATTGAAAATCGATGATGTTAAATGGCAGACTGCTGTTGATTTGTAGTATTTAGCATACAGGCTATTACCCTCCATTGTTTTAAAACTGGTGATTCATTGTTCCGCTAGTTAGTGGCTATCAGTGCTTGGCACTTGTGTTTTAGAAGATCATATACACAAGCCATAGTACAATACCACTTTGCTGTTAGATTCTGATCCAGCAAAACAATATATAAGCTACTTTACTTACATTAGTAATTCACTGAAATCAGCAGAAACTTGCTCAGTGAATAAAACTATTCATGTATTTCCAGAATGGCATCCATAATTTCTCACACAGATGGTCAAAAAGCAGTATAGAAAATCCTAGCCTGAAAATATATTTATTATAGACATAAGTCTCTCACTGATGTCAGTAGAGTGTTTGTTTAAGTAAAATAGGGCACATTTTAAAAGAGTGGAGAAATCAAGACCTGCACCTGTGGCATCTCTGTGTTGAGGATGTGCAAGTTTAATGTAGGAAAAGACTTTTCATTGCTAAAATAACTTCCCAAACTCTCTATTTGGAACTGGATGACTGTTCATCTATTTATTAGTATTTAAGAAAGTACATGCTACACCCAAAAATATCTATGCAGGTTGTTTTTTTCCATAAACATATTTTCAAACAGAAGAAAAACCCAACTCTGAGTCATATACAAAAATACTGACTATACCAGGAAAAGCACATTGCAAATTTTCCTGTTTTGTAATACTGGTGAAAACATTATAGTGTTGGTCCCAACCAAGAGATTTACAAGAAGTGTGTCAGAGAAAAAATAAAGTTACAGGAGGTGCAGTAGTTGGTTGTTTTATTGAAATGGCAGTGATGTTTGTGTGTTGCAAATACATCAGGCCATAATGGTGCTGCCACCTTCTGATATGCACTGCTTATTGCCTGAGGTAATTTGCTCCCGTTTTCCCACACCCAAGATGCTGTACATGTAGTAATGAAATTCCATGGTTTTAATTTCATGCATAATACAAACTAATGAATGTATTTTTCATTTTCAGCTAAAATATGTTTCAGGATTTCCAGATGTCTGAAACAAAATGTCAAATTTTGCCAAGTTTTTGTAACTTGTTTCTTTAATAGCTTTGATTATATAGTTCTGAAATAGGTGTAGAAAGTAAGATTCAGCTTTTGCTAGGAAGTCAAACAGGCAGGCAGATTTTTGTTGTTGCTGTGGAGACCTTGAATTATGTAGTTTATTTATTTATTTATTTATTTATTTTTAATTAGAACACATTTTCAGTAGTTCACCTGGCTACTGAAATAAAAGTTTAGTTTGTGAAGTGACTGTGTATTTATCTGGTAGTGCATGTGGTTGGATGTCTGGTCACATACGTCATACTGCATTTGGGGGACTAAATAGTCATCTCTGGGAGACAGGAACTGGTAGAACACTAAAGATGCTGATGTTGCAAACATTTTCCATATTTTGCCCAGCTAAAACAGTGACTAAAGAGTATGATAATCCGGCTATTATAACTGATAAACATAACCAGAGAGTACTATGATTTTACTCTTAAATATTGAATAACATTTGTGATAAAGCATTGTAATATGGCTGCAGACCTATTTTCTGAAAAGTAGTTAGAAATGAAAAGAAAAAAGCACAGAAACCAACAGATTAGCTTTAGCTTTTGTTAAAGACTAGAAACACCTCTGAATGCCAGGGCAAGAAACACCACATTCAGAGTCATTCACCAAGTGGCTATTGCCCAGCATGGCAGGGGTGATGTGTCCCCTTATGCCCCACACATATGGGTGGACATAGTAGGAGATGGGTAGAAACACTTGGATGCTGCAGGGGTTATGTGTCTTTCAGCACAGTTCCTTTGAGCCTGTAAATCATGTGCCAGAGAAAAAACAGTTGCACTCCAGATGTGTGACATGCTGGTCCCATTCTAATAATGTAACATATAAAAAGTAGAGAAGAACAAGCAGAAGCTGAATGTATGTACAGGA
This sequence comes from Anser brachyrhynchus, assembly GCF_964034855.1. Classification (NCBI taxonomy): domain Eukaryota; kingdom Metazoa; phylum Chordata; class Aves; order Anseriformes; family Anatidae; genus Anser; species Anser brachyrhynchus. Next base: position 73,276,554 of record NC_137697.1, on the reverse strand, counting down.
GCAAAAAGTGCAGTGCAATTATAAAAAATAAAATAAATAAATCACACAACACAATGATGACTCCTGGGAAATCTAGCAGGAAAAAAAATGTAATTTTAAATCAAGAATCTCTCAGAGTAGATCAAAAGCATAATAAAACATTTGTTGATGTGCCTGGGTGGTTCTCTTTAATATCAATGTCTGGTCGTTCAGACAATGGATGGGTTGTTGCATCTAGTTTCCAGACATTTCTTTCTGTTAACCCCATGAGCAGCTAAGACAAGCATAGAGCTATTAGATTTTTCAAAAAGCAAGCTCCATATCTGACTGCATCTGTGTTTTAATTTATGTTCCACTCTGATCAAATCAGACAACAAGAAAAATTTTCAAGTCCAATAGGGCATTCCCCAGTAGGATGCGAGAATGATAGTGGCATGTATGACATCTACATGAAGAAGCTAGGAAGGTGTTGTCTTGATAGAACTTGTGTAGCATGTTTTCAAAACTGGTTAGGAAATCCATAGCTCAACGTAAAAACAGAAGCACATCTAAAATGAGATTTTGCCAGAGCTAGTCAAATTTGGTACTCTTTTGTATTTTTGTTAGCAACCTGGACAATGGAATAGAAAAGATGCTTAAGTTTTTAGACAACATAAAACTGGGAGACCTTACTGTATTTTGGAAGCTATGCTTTGAAGTTAACATGTTCTTGCCAAACTGGAGAAAACAAAACCAAAAACCTTTTCAATAAATACTGTATGGTAAACTGAGGCAGAAAGAAAACAATGTACAAGGCTCAGTAAAGCTTTAGGTCTCATTTGAGCTTGTTCATACAGGCACAGTATTGTCAGAGCTGTAGAGACCAGCTAAAGAAAGTCCTAAGGTAAATAAAAATTACAAACTTGATAGTTTAGGGAAAAAACAAACAAACAAACAAACAAACAAAGACTTGGAATAAATAACTAAAAATCTGCAACTATTGAAGCCTAGACTAAAAGTGAATGCACTGAAGAAGAGCCTTCAGAAGTCGTTAAATCATAAGAAGGTGCTGAACAGTCTGTTTTCCATGCCTATAGCAGAGAAAAGTAATGGGTGCATATTGCAAGAAGAAAGGCCAGGGAAAGAGATCTCTGAAAGTAAAGATGAGAAAGCTCAGGCATAAGTTATCTGGGAACCCTGTGAAGTCTGTGCTGTTTCAGTTTTCAGTAGCAGGTTGGACAAAATGGATAGAAGGTTGAAGGAAGTGCCTCCCTGTTGTTCTCTGTTGGACAACTTCTCTACTAATCGACTGAAAGACAGTTTTACTTGGGAGAAATATTTTTGAAAGTTATGTGTTGGTTCAGCATCTGAACTTGCAAAAGAATATTTAACAAAATTGAAAGAGGTTAATGAGTGTTAATAGTTTGTGGCTCATGAAGAGATCAATTTGTCCTTAAATGTAGTGGAGACAAAAGAAGACATCCTCACCAGTGCATATCACAGTACTTTGGGTATCAAGCTGATAAAACTTTTAGATTTACTGTGTTTCAAGAAGTGTCAAACAGCAAAAAATATGCAAAGAATTATGAGATAAAGTCACTTGGATGGCACATAGTCAAGAAATAAAGGTTGCCTATCAGAAAATTAAAGCTACCACATTTATGGAAAACACTGTAAATGTCAAGAAAAAGTACAAGCATATATTTCCAGAGCAGAAGATGTAGATCCTGTCAAATCATGTTGTGAGGGCAACTTATTTTTGTCACATTTGGTGATTGATGCAGATTCTATTACTTTGTCTGAAGAATGTTGTTTCAGGAATGCACCATTACTGAATTATTGCAATTCATTTGTTTGGACTTCAGCCTTCTCCTGATGTCATATTGGGAAAATACGACTTTATTTCTAGCTGATTATGAGTTTGAGCAAATCTATATTTATTTCTGTGACTCACAGTGTTCAAAATAGTCATCTCAGAAAACAACCTTCATTCTGCAGACAGTGATATTCATTGATTCATTTTTATTTATTTTTTATTACTCCAGAAACTGCCATTGAACTATGATTTACAGCTTTTATGCATTTTTTTTTATTGGTGCCAACTGCCCAGTTTATATTGAGTTTCTCACATGAAAGTTAAATAGAATCTTACAGATGTGGTGTTATAATGGGGCCAACATGTTGGAGGGCACCCTATCAAATATATCTAAAGAGAAGATTAGGGTCTCCAATGGACCATCTTTGGAGTTCCTTTGACACCAGACAATTTAACATATTTCTTATATCAGGCTTGAATATTCCTTAAACTGTGACCCAATGTCATTAGAAATTGAGGATCAATAGACTTAGTTCAATAAATGTTGGCTTTTTGTCTTCTAAGCCCACACGAATGCCACCTTTGGCAATGGCCTTTTTGGCAATGGAGTCCCAGTCCCATTGTGTCTGCTTCAAGGGAATTTATAGATAGTCTTTGTAGTCCATAAGAGAAGCAGAAGCAAGAATATGCTTCTTTTGCAGTTAAAGTTTGGCAAATTCAGTTACTGTGCAATGTGCAAATAAGTATGAACAAAAGGACAAATTAAAGACTGTTAGTCAACAGCTACAACTCAGGATGCACATCTTCTTTTTAGAAAGGGACACTGTCTTGCAAACTTGAAAAAATAAATAAATTAAAAGGCAGTTCTGGTTCTTTATGGGTCCATAAGCTCTTCCCAGACTTTAGTAAGGAAAACGTAGCACTAAGAAAATCTACATGGTTTTACATCAAGGAGAATTTGGTTCATATTTCCCTGTCATGGAAGCTTAAACATGGCAGGTCACTAGAAAGCACAACAGAAAATTCTGGCAAATCTCATAATATTTTATGGGTTTGTTTTAATAGATCATCAGCTTTAAAGTCATCATATTAGGTAAGAGTCTTGATTTATACTAAGAAAACCCTCTTTGGCTTTTGTGCTTACAATGGCAAACTTGAATATATCAACTGCAGAAGTAAATTAGTGAGTCCTAACCACATGGTTCAGTCTAAGAATACTTTTTATCTCTTGGTTCAATAAGGCTAAAAGGGGCATTCTCATCTCAGTAGTGCCCAATGACAGCAACAGGAGGCAATGGGCCCACAGTAACCTATAAGAAATTCTGCTTAAACATGAGAAAGACTTTGAGATTAAATGAACACTGGAACAGGTTCAGGTTACCTAGAGAGGTTATGGTGTCTCCATTCTTGGAGAGATTGGACTGAGGTATTGGACTGGACAGTTTCCAGAGGCCCCAGCTATTCTGTGATAACGTGATTTGTACTTTTACACTCAAACTCATATTTGCTTCTGTATCATGTGTACTCATGGTATTGAAGAGATGAGAGTCTTTACCAAAAATGAGCTATGGGTTCTTTCATGGCTGTTTAGATATACAAAAACCCAAGAATAAAGGAGGACAAGATACTACAAAATGATGCCAAACTTCCACTCTAACAGCATTTTCAGGTGTTATTCAGGAAAGAGGAAGAAAGGCAAACATAAAGAGAAAGAACAAGTAAAAGAATCCAAAAAAATGCAATATTGCTTTTCCTCAAAGAATAGAGGGATGTGAAGAGGAAGCTCTCCCCTTCTGAGCACGTTAGCTACTGCTGTCAAATGCTGAACAACCCTGTTTAATTTGTGTTTAGCTGAATCTAGAGAAGGAAGCAAAGAAAGGCAACATACAGAAAACATGATGCTTATTTGCATTATGTTCCTCAGCTGACTCTTCAATTTCCTATCATGCAGGCCTTAATTGCTCTTGGATTTGACCTTTAATGCAATTCTCTAGCATTAAACTGATCAGCATCTCTAGATTGACTCAGGAAGCTATGGGTACTTAATGGCTGATTCAGCGCTCAAAGAGCCTTTTGAAGTGTTATCTTTAATCTCAAAATGACTTCGAATATATTCAAGTAGTGTATTGCTTGGGTAGTGAGGAATGAACCAGTAGATTTGTCCATGACTCTGACCTTTGCTTTCTTCCTCCTGAAATAAAATAACAGAAGAGGATAGCTGAAGGTTCACAGGCACAAAATAGACCATTCGGGATAAATTTGTGCCTGCTGTATCTTTCTAATATAGTTAATCATTTCACTCTTACAGGAATTATAGTATGATTACTAGTCAGGCAACTTTGCTGACAATCTGAAGACCAGCACCTTACTGCTTACATCTCCCTGCCACTGACACTGGGAATTTCTCGGTGCTCAATGGAGTGCCCACGGAGGACTTACAGGAAATCATTATCTTAACTCCTTGCTGTGTAAGGGAGAACTGTGGTTGCTGTACTAGCAGTGAGAATGTGACACAGTATCAATTTCAGATTGGGGCATCCGAAAACAGATATTAATTGTCACCTTTGAATTATTTATTATTTGCAATGGGCAAGAAAGAATTACTGGGTAGTTAAGACTTTTTACTGTAAAGATATTTTACTGCCGCTTGACAAACATAGTTTCATTTCCTGCTCATTTAAATTCCTTTGTTACCTTGAATAAGTTGGGATCTTCTTAGCACTTCATTTCTCTGTCTATAAAAATGGAATGGTAAAGCTTACTTTTTTCACAGGGATATTTTGAATTCATGTGGGTAACCTGATTGGTTTATCTGGTAGTGGTATAGAGCCACCTACAAAACGTGACTGTGCAACCAGTTCAGTCAAGCAAGGCATATTGCTGCATCAGGCTCAGTGCTGTCTGATTTCTTCTTTTGACAGTATCACAGAAAGTATATATATGCCTTCATGCAAGCCAGCCTAATCCTGGACATCACCAGTGGTTTGGGGTGGAACTGTAATGAAGGAACAGCAGAGAAAGTGCATGGAGAGTACATAACGTCATGAATTGTTGCTCAGTTGATACCACACCGTAAATTCATGGTTCCAAAGGGGTTTATGAGTCTTTGTGCAACACTGAATGATAGCAAGCTACTAACTGAGCCCAAAGCAGCAATTTCTCTAGAAGCTGGAATAGTTCTCAGCACTGATATTGCTTGGGGCTGCCATCTTCTCCAGTTCCGCAGATAGCTATTATTCCAAATAAAGAAGAGATGGCTGCATATTAAAGACTACAAGAAAGTAAGGACATGAAAATGGGAATGTAGGTACAGAAAAGAATTTAGACAGACTGGCAGCAGGGGGAATTACACAATTAAAAAAAAAAAAAAGTCATCTTCTTTGCTTTGCTTCTAGGCATTTTGCTTTGCTTCTAGAAAAAAAAAATGTAACAGCTAAACAGAGATATGGGTAGAGAAGAGAGGGAAGGGAAGGGAAGGGAAGGGAAGGGAAGGGAAGGGAAGGGAAGGGAAGGGAAGGGAAGGGAAGGGAAGGGAAGGGAAGGGAAGGGAAGGGAAGGGAAGGGAAGGGAAGGGAAGGGAAGGGAAGGGAAGGGAAGGGAAGGGAAGGGAAGGGAAGGGAAGGGAAGGGAAGGGAAGGGAAGGGAAGGGAAGGGAAGGGAAGGGAAAAAGAAACTCAACGAAACAACCAACCAAAGAAAAAAACAACTGAACAACAACAACAAAATTCATCCAGCTAGTCTCATGTTGGACTTGATGATCTTATGGGTCTTTTCCAACCTAAAGGATTATATGATTCCATGTAAATCTATATGCATTTTAGTGATCAAAGTTAAAACTGTAAAAATGTGTAGTAATAAGAATTATATGCTGCCAAATATGGATATTTGTGCAGCTTTTTCAGTGCAAGGGAACCCCCATTATTTACCTTAAGATAAATTTTCTTCATTTTGGAAAGATATAAACATCTACACAAAGTAGAATGCAACTAAAAATCTAGTCAAGGTGCTTTGAGCAATGAGATTATTGTTCCACGTAAAGAAGGCAAAAAAGGCACTTCTGGCTCATACTTTGTTGAAGCCAGCCATGCAACTTTCCATTGTTTACTTTTCTAAAGGTTAATACAGTGTCCTGAAAAACGTTAAATAATTACAGTAAAGATTGCATATGTTAATGTCTTCTGGCTCATTGACTCACAGACCAATAATATTCCTTTTTACTATATGAATTCATCTTTCCTTTAAAGTATATGTATCTTCTGGAACGATTAATTTGTAAATTCATAGACTGAATGGGAATAAATTTTTGCTATTCCTTACTGCATATTCAGAGCAGGTAAAATTATTCCATTTGCTGGCCATAAACATCATCTGTCATGTCAGTGTATTGTATTCAGTGCTAGCACCTTAGGTTAGATGATATATTGCTATTATCTTAACAGTTTTATTCTTGCAAGTGCTGAAGTAAGGACTGAGTTACCAGAACACATGATCTTCTCTGTTAAAGCATCAAAGAGTGGCTAATTGTGGTTGCAGCCCAGAAAGCCAACCATACCCTGGGCTGCACCAACAGCAGCGTGGGCAGCAGGGCGAGGGAGGGGATTGTCCCCCTTTGCCCTGCTCTCGTGGGACCCCACCTGGAGCCCTGCACTCAGCTCAGGGGCCCCTAGCAAAGGAAGGACAGAGGCCTGATAGAGCAAGTCCAGAGTAAGGCCATGAGGATGATCAGAGGACTGGAGCACCTCTCTTTGAGAAGACACACTAAGGGAGTTGGGGTTGTTCAGACTTGAGAAGAGAATGCTCTGGGGAAACCTCATAGTGGCCTTCTAGTGCCTAAAGTGGGCTGCAGGGAAGCTGGGGAGGGACTCTATGTCAGGGGGTGTAGGGATAGGACAAGGGGGAATGGCTTTGAACTAAAAGAGGGGAGATTTACATTAGATGTTAGGAGGATATTCTTCACTCAGAGGGCGGTGAGGCCCAGGCCCAGGCTGCCCAGAGGAGCTGTGGCTGCCCCATCCCTGGCAGTGCCCAAGGCCAGGCTGGATGGGGCTGGGGGCAGCCTGGGCTGCTGGGAGGTGTCCCTGCCCATGGCAGGGCATTGGAACCAGATGATCTTTAAGGTCCCTTCCAACCCAAACCATTCTGTGATTGTGTGATTCTGTAATTTTAAACTGAGTATTTAAATGGGCCAGAAGATGTAAGGGATTTTATACAATTTAAGTTATATGTAATAACCTATTATACCAGGTTGTTGGGTTTTAGCATCTGTGGGAGGACGTTTATGACCTTGGGGTTTCAGGAAAGCCAAGATGGACTGTCCCCGCTGTGGGCAGATATAATGCACACCATAGCAGATTCAGGCAGGAACCACTGAGCTGCTTAGCACAAGCTCACATTGTAGAGGTTTTCTTCACTACTATGAAAATAATACTTAGGTCTTAAAAATCTTTCATTGCTACATCTTAAATGGCATTACAAAGATGGCAAGCAGCATTAACTCATATTGCAAAAGTGGAGAGGAAGTTAAAATGATTTTTGTATTTTTTTTTAATTATTTTTAAATAAAAACTTACGTTCTGGAACACAGCAGTTTTGAAGGAACGGGGAATCATATGGCTTTTTCTTGGCTGTACATCTCCAGTGTGCAGAGAATCCTGAATACTTTAATACATACAGATGGCAACAATCTCCCTTTATAGCATCTGTGCAATGACTGCATCCTGTATACTGCTTAGAGATACTGTACAGAGCCACTGTGAGACAACATGTAACAGACCAGCAAGGATTGCTTTGCCAAAAAACAGTTTCGGGTCATGATACCACCTCAGCCAACTTGCACTGCTGAAAATGTTTAGTGAATTTATATTATACCACTGCAGTAAGCTGAGGATGACTTGTGAAACCGATAACCTTTGCTTCACTGACCAATAAGTAGAGGCAATGTTGCTTAACTATTCCTCTTGCATGCTAAAAAACAAACAATATTTTTCTTTGACAATATCCACTGCTCTGTTTTGCCGGGCCCCAAAAGTTAGATCCCTTTTGCTTTTTTCTGATGGCCAACAAAGTGGAATCTGTGCCTACGTATATACTACTGCCTTTTTCTTCGTACATGTAAAATATTGAAAACTAGCAGTCTCAAATACTTTGATACAAGTTAGGAAGATTTACTTTAGGTTGCTTTTTATTGATGGTGGTTTAGGGGTGATTTTTTTCAGGTAGCTCTTTTTTTTTTTTTTTTTCTCCAGGTAGTAGTGTTGTTCTGTATGTTTTAGAACATCCAGAGGATCTATTTCTAAATATTCTAGGCAATTATACATAGTTGGATTTTCTTCTCTGTTTTCTTACCAAGTAAACACAAGAAAGGAGAGTGCTTAAGCTGGAGGTGTGCATGCAGGTGGAAGCACACTGGAAAATGGTTACGAGATTGCGTTAGGAGAAAGAAAGGTTTTGAGAAGAAAGGTAAAAAAAAATATTTTGAATAAAATCACAATTGGCAGACAAAGTGGAGGTGCTTAACAGCAAAAAGTGTACAGAGGGAGCACAAGGAGGCTAGATATTAAGTTTATGGATACTGGATCGCAGACCTGGATTTTCTCATGGGATTTACTGCTGGTTATGCCGTGGTACAACAAGAAACTGCACTGTATTTGTCATTGAACAGAAAGTGTAAGGCCTTTCACTGCAGACACATCTTTTGTTTCCTGCCTGAAGAACATTATTTATAGCTTTTCTTATGAAATTTTATTAAAAGGTAAAGAAATAGTAAATAAATGATAGAAGAGATGAAGAATTATAAAGAAACAAATCAGCTAAAGTCCAAATATTGTTTCTGAATTCAGGGCACACAATGAAAGTCTATGTTGTAGTCAAGGTGCTATTTATAGCTTGTACATTCAAAGTTTACACTAGAAATGAGTTTATAATGGAAAGTATGCTGGTTTATGAGTGTGCCAGTGTCATTTTTCCAACAAAATCTAATTTGAGACATTTAAACAGAGGTGTTTGCAGTACAGGACTGGTGTTGAAGGCTTTTTTTCTTTTATTATAACCAATTTAAAATCCTTAATAAAATATGTGTGCCAGTCCTTTTATAGTAAAAATTAAGGGAATTTCTCAGCTCTTAAATAGCATCTAGCTTTACGGCCTTTGATGTCCCAGTTGTGAAATAAAGGTCACCCACATACTCATGTAGTAACTCTAAGAAATGGTGCACAACCACAGCAGACTTGCAGTTCTTTTTCTGTAGTCCTTCATGCAGCCGAAGTCTGGTTATACAGCCTGCTCTGCTCACTGTAGCATCAATGCATTGCGAGCTGCATTACAACTGAAGAAGAGCTCAGGTGTTCCCTTGGGTCACCAGTGTAAAGCCTAGCTATAACTCAAGTCCCAAGCAGATGCTCAGCCAAAAAACATTCCTCTCCTGTCCCCCAGCTCCTCACCCACACTCCTGGTGCTGGGAAAAACTTTTGTTACTGCAGTTGCTCTCCCCTTCCCACAGAAGAGAAAGTATCACATTTCTTAAATCGTTTTTCCCTGCAGCACAACTGAGACACTGTGACTCCTTGAGAGTAAAAATGCCTCTGGCATGTGCTGGCAGGAATTGTTCCATCCTGGCACCACAGAGATCAGAGCTGAATGCCACAAGTTCGTCTGTAAGTGCAAGGAAAACGGCCCTTGCTCTACATTTATACAAAACAGACCCATGCCTGCACCTCAAAAGATGTCATGTAAATTTCAGATGAAAATAACAGTGTTCAAAGCAATCTATTACTGCCATGTTAGAGGTGCAAAATTTTTCTTCATTAAATTCAGGCTTTATATGTATGCTCTTTTGTCTATGTCAGATTTAATTAGAGCAATGACCTGATTTCTTAGAAATAGATTTCTACTGTCTACAGCATTTCTAGTGAAGCTAGGTTATTAAAAAGCTCATTTATTATATTTATGCTTTTTCAGAAAAATTCATTATGATACTCATGGAAGTATTTTTAATGGAGTATACATTCCTCAAATTGACCAAAAGACAAGGTGATTTTTTAAGATTATTATAATGTGTCAGCCAATCAAACCATCCTTTTTTTTTTTTTAAATTTGCTAATTTCAGTGAAATTTCTTTACTATTATTTGCTGTAATACTAGGTATGTCCCCTAATATGATAAACTCTCCTCATTGTGGAATAACCTATTTTAGAAGCAAATTAACCATTATACAAGCATGAAGGGGAGTGGGGGTGGAAGTTGCATCTGGGACCTCTCAAGTCCATCCACTGAGTTTCTGATCCCAGAAAGCAGCAAATTATTAATAGTATGTGGCTAGGGAATCCATAGTAACTGTGTAAGTAGTGTTTTTTTCTTTTTTTTCAGAGCAGGCAAATAGGCAAATGTGTTTTAATGCTTCAGGAGTAAAAATGGAAGACAGAAATTATTTTATTGCAGATCTTGTGTTTGGTAATTTTTCTCCTTGTCTTGTGTGGACATCTCTAGAGAGAGGATGACAGAACTCTTGCATGCTGGTTTATCTTACCAGCTTTTATTCATGAAATCATGTCGGACAACGTGTATCTTGTTCTCTCAAAGCAAATGCAATGGCCATAATTTGTGTCTGTGTACAAGTGTACATATGATGGGGGACCTGGGATGGGCTTCACCTTTTCCACTGTTGTGGAAGGCAGAGCTCCAGCCCTCCTGCTCCCAGCAGCAGCCGGAGAGGTAGCCCCGATGGAAGGAGCAGTGGCAAGCTGCTGGGCTGGCTGAGGCGTCCAAACCATCTGCAGGGCTGCCGAGGGAAGAGGAGAGCAGGTCTGCAGCTGCTCGTGTGGTGTGTACCACTGATGCAGTTGCACAAGTGAGAGAAACCTCTGCTTTCATAACAGTTTACTTTGCTCACCAATCTGCCACCAGTTATGCTTTTTTTTTTTTTGTCTTTTTTTTTTTTTTCCTGAGCATGCCTATGTTGGGACTGACCTGTCAGCACAGTTCTGCCTATCTAGCTAAATCAACAAACCTTTTCCAGTGTAGATTAAATTTAATTAGGGATCAGCACAGCTCCCAGTCTCTTGTTTGGCAGCCCTCAGGCTGGGAGGTGGAGCTCTGCTAGGGTTAGTTTATAGAGGTCTTCACAGGGATAGGTTTGGGTGTTGGGGTGTTTTTACCCCCTGCTGCGTGGCTCTTTAAAATCCTTCCCCAGCCAAATAGCCTCACGAATGGCGTTTATGCTGTCAGCCCTGGCATTTGGATGTAAGTGAGTCTGTGCATTTGGCCTCTGAGAAGGAAGTGGAAGGGAGCTGACCCCACAAGGCTGAAGCTGCTGGTAAGTGAGAGACCCTGGAGCAGCGTCCCATGCCCTGTGAGCTCGGCAGTTTTTGAAGCTTAGGAAGTTTGTACAAGTCGCCGAGATGAAAGCTGGATCAAGCAGCAGCCAGTATCTCAGTTAGGCTATTTCACAGTTTACTTTTATTTCACAATATAAAAGCTGGTGCAGGCCTCCCCTGGAGCACTGTGTGCAGCTGTGGGCTCCCCAACCTACAGCGGGTGTTAAGGCCCCTGGAAGCACCCAGAGGAGGGCAGCAAGGGCCGGACGGCCGTGCTGTGAGGAGAGGCTGAGGACACTGGGGCTGCCCAGCCTGGAGAAGAGGAGGCCCAGAGGCGGCCTCACTGCTCCCGGCAGCTCCCTGAGGAGGGAAGCGCAGAGGCAGGTGCCGGCCCCTGCTCCCTGGGAGCTGCTGGCAGGGCACACGGGAACGGCACAGAGCTGCGCCAGGGGAGGGCCCGGCTGGGCATCGGGAAGCATTTCTGTACCCTGAGGGTGGCCAGACACCGCAACAGGCTTCCTAGCGAGGCGCTGGGTGCCCCGAGCCTGTCGGTGTCCAAGAGGCATTTGGACAATGCCCTCAGTGCTGTGCTTTGACTTCTGGTCAGCCCTGAACTGGTCAGGCAGATGGACTGGGTGATCTCTGAAGGTCCCTTCTAGCTGAACTCCTCCTCTCCTCTCCTCTTCCTCTCCTCTTCCTCTCCCTCTCCTCTTCCTCTTCCTCTCCTCATGTCCCAGTTGAAAATCACAGTCTTAACTTGTGAAAGCAGTAAGGAAATAGTAGACCTTGCTGACACTTGGCACAGGTCTCACCTGGTCTGATAAATGCTTAAGACGGATGATGTTACTTGTGGTGTGCCAAAACCTTACAAGTCTTCCATAGTACAGACTGGAGCATCAGAGAAGAGATGAGCACTGACTTTCCAGGGCAGAGCTATGTAGGTCCTCCTGCTTCCTCTTCTTCCCAGTGGGGCAAGGAGGGTAACGAAAATAGCCCGTCATTAGCACACCGGTGGCTCTTCCCTCTAGCAGCACTTCGGGGCAGGGAGTCTTCACTCAGAGAACACTGCAGAGAAGCTCTTTCAGCTGGTAATGCGTGGTTTCCATTGCTCTTCCGTTCTTCACCCCAGGCTGCCATTTCAGCACCCGCATCTGCAGTGAGTAGAGCTTATTGTGGAAATCTTCCTGTTGTTCTGGCAAGCAATCTTTCTCTTATTCTCTGGGAAAGTTACCTGGTGTGAAAATGTCGGTGGAGCTTTGGTAACTGAAAAACAAAAAGTGCATGAGGAGGGCTGTATTGTGTTGAGGCAAAAGTTAGCCTTGCCCAGTGTCCAGAATTCACCTGCAGCAATTGCTTAGGGAAATGAAATATATTAAAATAATAATAATAACAATAAAAAGTAGGAATAATGTACTCCTTCTCTGGCTCACTGTTCCAACATCTTAAGTTGCACATGTATGAGATCTCAGTAAGAGATCCCTATCTGTAGCATATCACTGTTCCTGGGCTTCCCTCCAACCCCCACGGTGTGACAAACCCGCCTCTTAAGCTTGAGGGTGAGGATGTGGATTGGGTAACAGTGGCTGGAGGGCATTCAAAGCCCCTGTAAATGCTATTTGAGAACTGGAAATTACGGCTGTGAAGTTGAAATAGCCTGCATAATCTTGAGGACATTAAAGCATAAATGAAAGCCTTGCGTTTGTTCTGGATGACTGTAGCAATGCTAATCCTTATAATTAAATTGGTTGAGTGGCATTTGCAAAATGTATGAGTCCTATCTGTTTGCCATTTATTTAAACTGGATATCCTGCTTATGTATCTTTGAAACCTTATTCGTTTTCAGCCTGCTGGTATTGCAGGTATTCTTATTATTGACTAAGCAAGGGTATTGCTTTGTCTTGCATAATCCAAATCAATATACTTGCTTTGTTAACTGAGTTTTCCTATTCAGAGATTGTCTAGAAAACCTGTTACTGGGTCTTTACTATTTTTCTCTTTCCTGAAACCTACACAGGTTTAATTTATCTGAAGAACTGACCAAAAGCCAGCATATATTGCTGGCATAGAAAATAAATGTCAAAAGAGTTCAATTAACAATGGCATTGATTTTTCAAGATCTTTTCTGTTATATGTTATACTCCAACGAATTAAAACACATCCTTAGGCTTTTTTTTCTCTCAATTTCTATCTCTGTGCAAACTAAATTCAATTCTGTGCTGTCTGTAGTTTTCCACACATTCTTAGTATATTCTTATAGGGTTACTTAATTTTGTACTGCAGGCAGTAGGTGTTTCCTGGATAGGTTCTTCAGTCACATCTTTCTGCATCTGAATATATCTGAAACTAAAATATGATGTACTTTTGTTCTTGTAATAGATATGCAAAACTGCATGCTCTGCAAGCTGTTTTGCTTACACAACTTAAGAGAGTTTTATTTACCAGGTTATGTTCTGCATTATGATTCCATCAAACAATTGCAAATTATTCAGTTAATGCTATATTTTACACTTTCTGAAATTTACTTGAACCATTATAGTAGTTCCTCATGAAAATGTTAAATGAGGATAGTTTGTTTGGAGGAGCTCCTCTTTGGTTGTTTGTCTTTTGGTTGTTTGTTTTTCCCAATTATGTCCTTGATTTACAAGTAGGTATTGGAAGTTCTCTTTATTTTCTCAGCTTAATATCCTGTGTCATTTTACTGAGTGGCCCTGAGTGGAAATGGATCTGGCATTCTCCTTTATTTTTACATCGTTGTAGCTCTCAAAATCATCACAACTAAAATGCATCGTGGACAGGCTGCACTGCCCCCACCACCACACCTCTGGAACAGAACTGTCATCTTTGCATTTTGCACATAATCATCGCAGCACACACAGCCAAGCCTTCCATGTGACTGAGCACTGCAAAAGTGCCAGCCACATCTGTCTCCATTTCCTCTGCAGATATTTAATGATCTGTGTCAGGGACAACAGCGTTGGTATGTAAGGCACAGAGTCTACTTGGGAAATAACTAGAGCCAGATACCAAGCCTGACCATTAAAAGCTGTTTGGGGAAATCTTTCGTAAGAAGGACCAAGGGTGGGAAGGGTGCTTTGCTGCCAGCGCCGAGAATTACTGAGAGCTTGCTTGCAGTTGAATTTGGAGTGATAGGAAGCCTTCCCTGAGTATATTGGATCATGTCTTTAATAGTGATAGAAGAGTTTGGACCTGCCATAAAAGGAAGGGAAAAAATTCTGCTTTAAGTAGGATTATTAACATACTTCAATTGAGGCCTTTGACAAAAAACAGGACTACAAGAATGAAGGGAATGCCCTTTGCCATAACCCAGTCCTCTTCTGCCCAAGTTCCCCATCATCCCAGGCAGTTTTTCATTGAGCAAGCCAGTTCCACCTTTAAACTAACTGTGCTTTCTGCCTCCCCCCTAAAATATCTTTAGGAAGACTGTGACAGTTCTTTATAGTATAAAATGATTTAATTTCCAGTTTAAACTTATTTATGGCCCTGCTTGTTCTGTTCCTAAATTTTAGCTGAAATAATGTTCTTTTTCTTCTCTGGCATTTACCCTGTGATATATTTATAGACAGCAATTATATCTTTGTTCAGCTGTGTTTCGCCAGGCCAACAAAGACAAGCTCTTTTAGTCTCCTTTATAAGATTTTCCCTTCCTCCAATCGCCCCAATAAACCCTTGCCTGCCTGTGTCCCATTTTAATTGACTACATCTTGATCACAGAGGGCTGGCAGTGTGGGCAGTGTGTCTGAAGGCGTTGTCAGTGCTTTGGAGCTGGACAGGAGATTGCCAGGGCGATGGTGATGCAGAGCGCTTGCTCCAGCCCTGCGGTGCTCTCTGGGTGCTCCATTGCTAAAACTTTAAGTGTCAATTGCAGCCCTTGGAGAGGCCACCTGACATAGTGTCATCCACAAATTAAACTGGCGGGTATCCACTTGTTCTGCCAGTTCATTAATTAAAATACTCCATGTAAACAACTCCAGTCCTGATAATGCTCTTTGAACTCATTAGGTGATGCCTTGCAGCAAAAATTCTTTTTTTTTTTAATTATTATTTTATTTTTATTTTTTAAAGTCCTTACCTTCTTATACTAAACTCTTAATTCTGTATCCTAAATATTGATTTCCTATGTTGAGCCATAGCCGATGTTTTCCTGGTACCCAGGTAGGGCAGGGATATCAAGTTCTCACACAGAAATAGCTTGGTGTGATCTACCTGGGGCAGAGCTGTTCTCCATTGGCTTGCTCACCACAGAGAACCATCCCAGCTTCCTGTATCTATTTCTTCAGGGATATCAGTTCACAACTTCAGTTTTCAATGATTATCTTTTCCTCTTCACTCCAGTAATTTTTATTTTTTTTTTGGTGTTGCTGTTAACTTACTTACTTTGAAGAGCAGAACTTAATCACTATTTGCCAATATCTGCAGTTGGTAGATATACAGAGTATGGAGCTTTGAATATACACTAATTTCAGGCATCTTTCTCACATCTGACTGACAAAGGATATTTGCGAAAGTCGCTTTGCTGTAAAATAGAAAGGGATATTCATTTTTTTTGATTCAAAATAAAGAGCAGCTTTCAGATTGTACTATGAGCTTGTGGTATTCCCATTATTGTCTGTTGTTTTGTAAGCCAAAACAAAACAAAAGTGTATGCATAATACCAGGGCAATGCTGTTGAGCAATAAAGTTTGCAAGTGTTGCCTTTATTAAGATATTGTCTTACAAACACTCACGATCTTAGAAATGTTAACTATTAGCTTGCAACAGAATTTAACTAATGAGAAATTAACTAAATGTGTGATTCAGGCTTTACAGGTGTTTGTAAGGCTTAAGACATTAGGTTGTGAAGATGTTTAAGAAAAGCAGGGAGAAGCTTGGTACAGGCAGACACTTGCGTGTTCATATGTTTGTATACATGTGGAAAGCTGTCACGTGGTGCTTATAATGTGTGTAGTGCCTATAATCAGACATGAAGAAGTCCTTCTGTTCTGGGTGTGTCAATGCAGTGGGTTGTGAGCTCCCTCTTAAAGCTGATATATTGACTTCCGCAATGCCCTCTGAGCAATGAAATACTGTCAGGCGGTGTCACAGAGGGGGCTCAGATAAAGGATAACTAACTCCCCCTGCCACCTCTGTGCCCCCCAGGACCCCCCAGAGGGGCTGGAGAGGGCAGAGCTGAACTCGTGTCCCACTGAGTCTGAACCCGTGCCCTAACCTCTAGACCTTCCTCCTCTGCAGAATAACTGATCTCGGTAGAAAGTATGTTTTGCCATTGATCGCTGATTAATTCAATTAAAAAAATTGTTCAAAGAATTGTGTTTTTACAACTGATCCCCATATGGGTTTGATCTGGCTGCACCCACGGCTAAGTCTTTGTTTCCAAGGGAAACACATATGTATCCTTGCAGTAAGAAGCAGATGTTTGATGGAGACAGTGCTGTTGTAAAATTAAATTGTTTATCTTCTGAGAAGCAGTGATTTTTTGGGGACTTGCTCTACCAACATCTAACAACAATTTTAAAAAATGTGCAGGGCATTGTATCACTGTCACTATATCCTTAGGAAACTGAGTGGCTTGTTAAAGTCATTCGCAATGACCTTGAGAATGTAGACAGAGCAGTTCTTGGGCCACAGGGAAGAGGGAGGTCAGGACCAAGCCATCTTGGTTGGCTGGACAAAAGGTCTTATTTTATGCTTTGCACCAGGATCCACGCCAAAAATGGTGCCCTGATAGTAATTCCTTACAGCAGGCTGGCACTGGTAATTAAGTCTGCAGTGCATCTGTTTTCTCACATAGCAGGATCCTGCAAGGATGCAAAGGCACTGTTAATGCTTTTAATTTTCATTTTCATATTGCTGGGACAGTCAGCTCACCTGGGGAAAACGAATGAAAACTTCATCAAATTAAACATGGGACCGTCAGAATAGAGATGTACCTCCCTCAGGTAAAACAAATGGGATCTCACTGACTTGTATATATCTCAAGGCACTGTCATTATATGGACTGTTTTCTGGCTTTACCGTTCCAATATTTTCATTGTATTTCCAAAGCAAAAAGTATAAGCCAAAATAGAGATGCTGAAAAAATTCTGTCAGAACTTCCCAAATTAAATGGCCATGCACAAGTTATTCAGGCTACCAGGAAGTACACCTGCAACAAAAGAAACACCTTGAAGAAGAGGTGTAGGTAATAGGAAGATACCCATGGAAGCAGTGAGGGACTGATGAAAAGCTAGCTTTGTAAATATGACCAAGGGTCAAGAAAAGTAAGAGGGAGAGATCAAGTTCTCATACTGACCTTCAGCAACCTGCATGCTTGCTTAAGGCCGAAAGAGGCATTTTGACCAAAAAAAGTCAGAATACAAGCACAATCTAGCTGGAGAGCCAGCTGTTCCGCTGGATTGCATACATTCTTTGAGAACGACTGGTATGTGGAGATTGCAGTAGCAACTTTCTCTAAAGAAAGGGGCTTCAAACAAGCGAATTCACTTTACAAAGCAAAAAGCAGTCACCTTTCTGTGACATTGCACTATGTTATCAAAGAACATGCCATCACCTTTACTTTAAGTAAAAACATCCAGATTCCTGAACTCAGGGCATTTTTATATACCCCATTATAAAGAATAAGAAAGAAACCTACTTAAAGCAGTGAACAACCAGAATTCCATCAATGATAGACTTTCATTGCAGTATATTGGCCTTATCTGTGCTTGAATTAAGCCTAGAGTACTGAATTTTCTAACTTCTAGTCACCACATGACCTTGGCTATACTCTGAATAATGTCCAAAGTATTGTTACCATTGTTACCCTGTGTATCTGGAATATATTTCATTTCTAATACAAGGCAGACACTTCAAAGACTGCAAAGATATTTTCTTTCTCCTTGCAAGCAATTTATCAGCATTCTTCCCAGGGAATTAATAGACTTTAGGGGATTCCAGATGTCTTTGAATGGTCATGCTGCTTTTCCACTGAAATGTTCTGCCTATGGTTAGGGAACTACTATGACAACCTGTTATCCAGACATTGACCGTCTGTCACTTTAGATGGCCCCAAGACTTAGACAGTCTCACAAATTTCTAAATTGCCTTAACTAATGAAGTAGCATGGGAGGAGGTCATGGAAAGCTTGCTCTAAGTCATGATAATAGAGCGTATAAATGTTATCATTGTTATGCCGTTAATTTTGTTTCCTTTTGCCATGGCATCAGTGAAATTTCCTTTGTGTGAACAGTTTAACTTGGAGAGCGATCTGCTGAATATGTCTTGCCTTAGTTCCGTCAGCCTGGGGGACTTTTTGTCAAGAAGAACCTTTCTTCTCAGTAATTTAAGTGAAAACTGGAATCTAGACAAAAGTGTAAGGGCATATCAAGGCTAGAAGTGGATTTTAATTTGACTTTCCTAACTGAGGTCTTAGTCTGTAGCTGGGACTGAGTATTTTACCATTGCCTTTGGAGAATGGAAGTTCTTTGAAGGAGATTGTGAGTACTTATAAAAGGCTAGGTGCCTTTCAAGAGAAAGGCTGATGTTGCTATTGCCTACTTCAGATGCCCACATGGTATCAGGAGATCTAAAAGAAGTGTGTTGGAGCTACCAAGGTGAGTCAGAAAGCTGACACTGCGCAGTCATGGGGAGATGAGTACTGGCTTTCTTAAGTCTTGTTTGCCACGCTGAGTGGAAAGCTGTCTAGATCTAGCCAGAAGAAATGCTAATCGTGAGAGGCACTCTCAGCCCCCTTCTGTAAGGAGATGCTGAGACAGAGCTGCACTTTAGGAACCTCTGTCTCTGAGTCCCCTTTTAAGTCCTTAGCGCTGCATCCTAGACTGAATGCATTGTGCCTGTACCTTGCCTGCAAATCAGCCTCTTGTCAGGCCGCTCAGCCAGAGAGGCCATGCAAGGCGTGCCCTCCACTTCAGCTTGCAAATTCAGGTCCACAATTCCCACTTCTCCAGAAGCTGTACTGCCGGTGGAAGAAATTGTTCAAAGACACAAGTGAATACACCAAAGGCATCCTAGGTCAACAAAACACCCATCTGCCTTCCGCTGATGGCATTGGCTAGATATACACTGACTGTATGAGTTGTTAATTAACAATATTAGTTGTTTGGACTCCTAAGTGAAATTTTACATACAGACGAACATAATCCACAGCTGCATCCCATTCTTATGGCTCGGCCCAGTTGCCTAAACCTAGGTGTCGACATGCATGTAGAAGGTATGAGCTTCAGCAGACTTTGGCCAGTCATTTGACACTCAGCTAGACTGAGGTACTACTCCATCTTCCCAATTTTAGGAAAGGCTATTGAGGAGACTGTAAGAGTACTGTCTAGGTTGGTCTTCATCCTGTTCTGTTATCTACCAGTGGTGTCTAAGAGTGAGAGATTTTCCTTATTTGTAGCTGACACCCTCTCCCTGAAAATACATATATTTTATTTTACTAACAAGTTCTTTTATAGTGCTTAGCACCAGTTCTCAGATGGAACAGATCTGCAAAGAAAGGGAGCCTGTAGAGGCTTATATCATACAATAGGTTTGTGCACAGTTGTGAATAGTCCATTGATTTTGGGGTTATTTAAACACTAAATTATTTAGACTGCTTTTACTAATTCTGTTACCCGTTTTAGATGCCATTGAATGCTGCATTTGCTTGCTGGTTTTCACTGTATAAAATACTAAGAAATCCACAGAAAGACAGAGCCCTTAATGAAGAAGGCTCCTGTGTCTGTCCTAGGAGTTAGGTGTTTTCTCTGTCCTTGTGCACTGGTAACTCATTTCCTTGTTCTGCAAGGTATCTCATGTCATCTGCCTCTCTTCCTATACCTTCTTTGAGTAGATGGCATTGTATCTTGCTGCAGTACCCTTCTCTGTGGTTCTTGGGGATGTCTAGGTAGCTGTGAGGCAGTTGCAGTCCTGCATGATCCAAAGCAGCATTTTGGGGCATTTCCCAAAAAGCAGCCAGTTCTTTGCACGAGTTAAGTCAAATTTTATTCAAGCACCCATCTTACCAGAGTGACCATGTCTGCAGCTGAATCGGAGGAGGTGATGGTCATATTACCATATGCTCTTGAGCCATTGTGAATTCAGGTTTCCACAGGTCTTTCCTCTCAAGGGCACAAGCACTTGATATAGGATGTCATCATGTCTTAATAAAAGATAAAAATTAACTCCCGTAAACAGAGGTATTCCCATGGCCTTTAACTACTGTCAGGGAGAGCATATTGAGCAATGTGGACCTTTGGCCAAACATTGTGGATGCTCTCATGTTCTGCAGCTAAAAAGTAGTTGTAGTAGTAAATAGGAAATATGTTTTTGTATTAAAAACAGAGATTGATATGTGCCTTTATTGGCATTTTTCACTCTTCCTTCTTCGGTGAAATGCTTCTTACTTACACAGTTTTATTACTTGAAGGCATTCTGCTGATTTCCAGCATATTACATTAAAATGCAAACATTGGTGCTTTATCACCTTTTAGATTTGCCTGTGGTAGATGAATTATGGTTCCATAAGCATAACAAAATGATGGTTAGTATGACAGTTTCAAATTGTATCTATGAATGGACAGGTTTAGAGAAATTAGAAGCTGAATGCACAGTCATCTTGACCACTGCCCTAAGCCTTGTGTTCCCCCTTTGTAAACTGCTATTCAGCCTCCTTCTGTCCCTGTCTAAGGAGACAGCAGATTGATGCAGAAAGATGCAGTAATTGAAACCAGTGCAAATTTCTTGAATATGACTAATCATTACCACTTTTTACTGAAAACTCACTGTCTTCCAGCCAAGACTTTACTAATTTTAATGCGGAAACATCCACACCTATCATTTTTCCCCTGAGGTCTTCAAGGCTGTTGCAGAAAAGGAGCCTGACTGCCGTTACTTTGGCTAGAGCTGAGGATGTAAATTTCTTTGGCTAATTGCTTTTTGGATAACCTACAAAACACTGGGGCTCAGATTCCTGGCCTGGCGAAGTTGCTTTGCGTTGCCTTGGCCGTGTGCCGCGTCTCCCATCACAGGGAGTGCCAGGAGAAATGTGGCACGAGGTCGGGGTGTTCCCAACTTGAGACACCATAGGTGGCAGTGAATGGGCTGCTCACCTTTAACGGAGGCTGGAACAGACGGGATGCTTCTGTCTAGCTAAAAGTTTGCCCTGCGTAGATCAACCTCAAGCATAAAGCGTTCAGTGATTTTGGGAAATACGCGATAGGTAAATTTTACAAAACGTGGGCCAAGCATTTGCTCCCCCGTGAGGCAGTCTTGAAGTTCTTGCTGGTTTTGTGCAGTCTGAGGCACTTCAGAGAGAGATGCACCTGAGCAGCACAGATGAGCTTCACCAGAGTGAAAGGAAGCACAGACACACACATACACACACTAACTGCGTGTGCCTGCCCCTCCACGTCCCATGAACACATCAGGCTGCCCTTTCTGTCTTTGGCTATTATGGAAAACCAGAAGCCTAGACACTGTAAACTTCGTCTATTCACAAAGCTAAGGTACCACCGTTTGGGGTATTTCACCCCAAATCCGTGTCAGTCTGTACCCCAGAGGTTGATTTTGTGCCATATCAATGGCCTCTGACCCATGACATTGTTCAGCTGCATCCACACAGCTGAGGAAAGAGCAGATATCCGGAGTCCAGCATTTATATGTCTCTCATCCTCCTTCTGTGATGCTGTCACGGAAACTTTTGAGCACAGAGTAATATTTGTCTCTATTTGAAGGAAACAGAAATACCTCAAAAAGCTGTATATGGATGGCACCTTCAGTGCAACAGACTGAACAAAGTTCTTCTGCAGATCAGATTGTCAGGGAAACTCCTGCTAAGTGGAGGGCTTTTCCCCATTGCATTAAGGTGACCTTGAAAAAGAAGGGGGCCATGTGTGGAGTTCTCCATTTGTGTAACCAGGAGGTGTGTCTTTATTCCATGATGGAGCCCTAATCCCTGCGCATACATAGTTTAGGAGAAATGGGGATGCTGTCCCCCAAAGTAGGGTTGTACTACCAGTCCCCTGTCTATTTGGCTGTTCTGTTTCACTGGTGCCATGGAAAAGAGCAAGTTTGTGACGATAGAGGCAAAGCTGTAATGAGCTGATAAGGCGCTCCCCAAGCAGGTCTGCCGAGCCCCTGCGGGGTCCAGGAGCTTTTGCATCCATCCTAGGCTCCAGGTTGCAGATTGGGACGGGCACACCCCCATAGGCTCTGCATGGGCTCTCCAAAATCAAAGCTCCTTTGTTACCCAGACTATTTCGAAATCAACAAAACTCTCCCCAACCAATGAAAAAGAATCGTCAGTTTTTAGTCAACAGCCAAAAATAAGTGAACAAAAATGCTCCAGACCTGCAGTATTTCCACCTTTTAGAGCAAATGTGCCCGGTGTGGGGTGTGTGAGAAGAAGAGCAGTGTGGTTTTGCTTCACACCGGTGACCCCCCCAGTCAGCAGAGGCTCAGGCTGGTGTGCTGCAGTGGGAGCCACATCTGCCCTTGCTCTCCCGAATGGAGGTCATCGGGCTGCCAGGCTTTCCAGGAAAGAAGGAGTGGCTGGGGAGCCCGGAGTTTCTGAGCTGGACCACCTGGAAAGCAGCATGCAGCAATCACTTGTCCTGCCCCTAGGCACTCCTCTATAAGGGATGCTGAATGGGCACTGAGCTCCCACCCAAACTTGCTTGAAGAAATGGAAGGGCAGGCAAGTAACATGCATGTGCTGTTAGAATAAAAGGCAATAGCATTTCTGCATTTCGGTTGGTAGCAGAGGCTGTCCAGGTTCCAGTATTTGGATCTAGATTTGAAGCTTGTAGGTGCTGGCATCTGCTTAGAGCCTGGGGCTGCTTGGAAAGCTCAGACTCAGCCCCCAGCTCTGACTGAGAGTACCCTGCAACTCTGATGTGCTTCTAGCTCTGAGAGAGGCACAGCAAAAAAGATTACACTTCTCTGCATTAGAGAGAAAGCATATTAATAATGCTGTCCCTACTTGAAGACTGGGGAAAAAATACTAGTCTCTTGAAAGGCAAAGTTGGGAAATAACTATCTTTTATTTCAAGAAATAAGGGTCATTAAGATTACAGCTATAAAACACACATCAGTCTGAGCCCTCCATATAAAACTTCTTGTCTTTTATGCCTCCTTTTCTATTTCAGGTCTTCATTTGCCTAATTACTACTCAGAGGCTGGCAGAGATTTTCCCTGCAGCGCTCAGCTCTGCTGACTGCAGAGACCCTACCTGGCACACTGAGTTAGTGCGTCAGCATTCTAGGTAGAAATGAATGAAAAATCAATCAGGGCAGCTGCAGAGGTAGCATATACAACTCTAACCTACTTTGTGCATGGTTTTGAACATTTCATTGTGTATTTAGGCATCTTTTAGAGTGGTAAGTGGATCTGAAATAAAATAGACCTTTCTATCAGCCTCAGAAATGTTTTGTCATCTTTCTTGCTTAGCTTAAGCAAACTTATCACCCTGACTACTATGTTAATTTGCAGTCTTGTCTGAAATGCCAAAACCTGTGAGAAGATTGTTTTTACCTTAAAAATCTACCACCAGCAGATTGCATCATATTGGGATATAGACTTAGAAATAGCTTCGGTTGTTTTAACTGTATTCCTGGACCAGAGCTCGAGTAGGTCTGGAAATGCAAAAGCACACTAGAATATTTTTTGAAACACCAGTACAGCTTACATATGGTGCTGCAAGGGGTTTAGTTTATGGATATCTCTGTGTGTGTGTGTGTGCTTTTATTCTTTTGTGTTGTATTTCTGCATAAGCAGAGCTAAATATGGATTGCAAGTTTCATTTAATCAAGGTCTAGTTAAAAAGGTCCAGTCTTCATGACGAAGAAATTTCTACCTGTTATAACTTTTTGAGCTGAATGGGTTAACTATGTTACAGATCCTTTAAAAGATCACTACTGTAACAAGTTGTGCAGTCCAACACTGTAAAGGTTTCCAAAAATTCACAAGCCTCTTTGTATGTGCTGCCCTTACAGTGAAGAAGATTCTTTTGACTATAAAGATGACGAGTCTCCTCTTTCTGGTGCTGATTTCTGTCTGCTGGGCTGAACCTCACCCTGACAACTCAAGCCTGGAGCATGAGAAAATTATTCACATCCAAGGTAAGGAAATACATGACAAAATACCAGTATCTTCAGATTGCTCAGGAAGACAGAATGACGTGCTTAATGATCCTTATTTTTTTTTTATTTTGCTGCATGTTTTAAAATACTGCTACCTGTGACCAGAACCTTTACTTTTCTTGTTCTGTTTCATTATTATTACTCACATGGAAAGTAAAAAGACAAAAATCAAACAAAAAAACCCAACACAATAACAAGAAAGTTGCACTGTTTAACAGCAATTAGTCACAACCTTGCAAAGATTAGTGAGTAAAGGACAGCCTGTTTTAAGATAAAGAAGAAAAGCATGCATCCTAAAGTAATAAGTAACTGCAGTGGGTTGAAATAACTACTTTATTGTGGAATATTTTTCATTTTAAGAGACTGCCATACATATTTCTTCACATCACAGAAAATTACTGCTATTTATTATTTAAAAAGGCTTAGCACATCTGAGATCATAACTGGGCAATTTAAACATCAGGAAAAGAAAAAAAAAAAAGTATCTTACCCAGAAAGAAATGTGTCCTTTCTCATACCTTTAATTCACACCAAGTATTATACTGCCCTTCTGCATAATCCTGTTTGGTTTGAATCCTAGAGCTTATAGCTGTAGCAGGATTTGAGTCTGCAGTACAATGCAGCTGTTTTTTCAGTCCCAGCTTCAGTCGTTGAGGGTCATCCTGTATAAGAAAACAACAAGGATTTATGCAGTAAGGACAGGCAGAACTAACGGATATTCCTGCCTTCATTTATATGTTTATTGAGGATGACTAAAATTAATCTTGCAAAACTAAGAAACAAAGCACAAATTCTCCCACCCCCAATTTTGATTCCTTTCTCTCATCAGCTGGCAAATTATTTTATTTGAATTTGTATATAAATATGATTTACCAAGTTAGAGATGTATACTAAGAAAGTCCAAGCATTTAGAAGTTCCCAGGTAAGTCACAGAAGTGAAAGGCATGCTGCACCTACTGAAACAGGCACTCATGCTATCAAGGTCAAATAAGGAATAACAGATACCTGGTTTTCCTCTAAAGAAGCTTATAGCATAAAGGTCAAATGAATGTGTATACCAAAATGAAGAAATATCACCATTGTGAGATGGTAAATGTTCCTTCCCCAGGCAGGGTAAATTTCAAATTTGACACTCATGTCAACTAAATAGATAGTGTGCCTTTCCTTGTATAATGCTGTTTCTTATCTCTGAAATTTACTTACCATGTTGGGAGAAGAAATTATTGGAAATAATTAAACCAAATCAAAATTAATTTTCCTTAATCTGTGTATCTTAAACTTTCTTAGAAGTTTATTTTAGTTTAATTTGCAAGTCATACATGTTGCTTATTACTAGTCCTTCAGGGTGTGTACAGTGCAATTTGCAAGTGCTGAATAGTTCACAGATGAAAAAAGTTGCAAGATAGAGCATTCTCCCTACCCCTGAAAACTCAACTCTTCTGAACCTTGAGAGCTCATTCCTTGAAGGAAAGCTGCATGATGCTTAAAATAAAGCTCTGCCATAACCTTTGCTGATCAGCTGATTTGGGCTCTGAAATACACAGACCACAAATCAAAAAGAATTAAACTGTTCAGAACTTGATATTTCTACTATTAATTTTTTCATTCCTCTCTGCATTGTGGAATCACAACAGGCTAGGGATTTCACTCTGCCCAGTGCTGCATAAACACACAAGATGATCTACACCTGGAAATGAGCTGCAAATCAGGGAAGTCTGTGGAACATATGCTATAGCTTCATACAAAAGGCATTTTATATTATATTAAGGAGTATACTATTGAGTAGGTGAAATCCAAGGGATCCAGAGCTAAACTCTTGGATTACGTGTTTTGGAGTGACAAAAGGTGCAGATAAACGTTTTGTAGTCAAGTACACAGAGCTAAAAGGGATCTCCTGAGGCAATGAGCTAAACTGTCTTCTATTCCATTTTTTTTACAGCATCTAACATCTCATAAAGTTACTTTCATTTTTAAACAAGCTGGGTTTCAAACCTTATCACTGCAAGGCAGTTTTAGACCCTATTCTGACATGAGAGACATTCTTCCAATTCTACGCTTGCTCACAGCCACTGAACAGCCTTATGCTTCTCCTAATATCCTTATCTTCAAATAACTATCATTCTTCTTTGATGTTCGCTTTAAAACATTAGTGCTTTACCAACGTCTCCTCACAGCTACCATATGAATAAACTTTTTCAAATTCTTCCCTGAGTATGTAATCTCCAGTTGCCTGATGTTAGTTGTTCATCCATATGCTTGTTGTTTGAATCCAAAATTCCTTAGTGTGCACAGTCAGGATTTCATTCCAGATAAGATCTTCGGCTAGCATCAGTATTTTTACTTTCTTGACAACAATGCTTTGCTTGTTAGACCTGAGGTCAAATCTGCCCTCTTCCTGGCCATGCTGCAGTGCAGATTGATAGTCTACCATGTTAGACAATATTTAGCAGTTGTAGTCCCTCATTATCACTTGCAATTAACAAGTACAAGGTTCATATCGATAATTCTTCACATTAGGCCTCAAAAATCTAGATTTTGTATTCCATATTAAATTCTGTCACTTTGTCCACCCTTTTTCTGTCTTCACATGTTCTAAATACCTATCCTTCTTCCTTCAATGAGGCTATATACATCATGTGAAAACATTACTCATTCAATAGTCCCATTTACTTACTTACCTTATAAGGTAAAAAAAATGGAAATATTAAAGAGTCTCAGAAATGATACTGGAGAAAGTTGACTGGCTTTTTTCTAGGCCAATCATTTTGCTTTAACCCAAGCAATTGCAGTCTCCTCTGTATGAAGTTTTTACACATTTAGCAAAGTTTCCATCAAACACCTGTGTTCTCCACCCTAATTTCCTATATTTCCCAAATCACTTCCCTGAAATCCAAGCAATCAATGAATCACATTTTCCTGGCTTTATATATTTAGTTTTATTATACGATTGATATAACATTAATCTGACACCCTTTGGTCAGAATATGCTGCATTTTATCCATGTTCCCAGTGACTTACTCTAATTCTCTATCTTCTTCAACAATTTTTCTTCAAAAATTTTCCTATTTGCTGTTGAAGTCAGACTAATAGTTCTGTTAACAGTTAAATTATGTTCCTTACATATGTGTATATGTTATGTTGCTGTTGTGCAGAAACATATGGTACTATTCTTGTAGTGCAGTAACAGGCTACACTACAGTGCACTGAAGTGATAGGCAAGCTGATATCTCTGCCTTCAGGTTTGCCATACCAAGTGCCAGTAGTAATGTCAGTACTTCAGGTGGTGAGTTCTTCCACGCTTTTCATTGAACAGGCTATATTTTCTGAGCTCGGATTTCATCTTTACATTCTTATTTTGTATCAGTGCACTCATGTACTTTAAACTATATCCTACTTTCAGAACATCAAAGCTAACCTTACTAAAAACGTAAGATATGTTAGTTTAGTACTTGCGTCATTTCTCTGTTGTCTCCCACCTCCACCTGTGTGGTCACTCCACACTCCAAAATGAACCTCTGCCTGCTCAGAAGACTTTTTTCACTGCTGCAGTAAGATCTTTCACAGACCTTCCTGACATGTTTTTGGTCTATGTACTAATGCAGACGGCCACTTCATCACCTCTTTGTTTCACTTGGCATTCCTGAAGAGCTACTGATTAATACCATCTTCTGGTCCGACGACTATTT
Organism: Anser brachyrhynchus; assembly: GCF_964034855.1. Lineage (NCBI taxonomy): Eukaryota > Metazoa > Chordata > Aves > Anseriformes > Anatidae > Anser > Anser brachyrhynchus. Next base: position 73,248,650 of record NC_137697.1, on the reverse strand, counting down.
CAACATGCTTTTGGCTCCCTTAGCAATTCTGTGTCAGGAGCCAGAAGATCTGGCTAGTTGCACCATTTTACTGCCCTCCATTAGTATAAAAACTCTTGTTGTCTCTCAGGTTTAGCAGTGCAGTAGGCATAGATACCATGTTTTCCCTTTAAGTTTTCCCCCAGTTTCTTCCCTTAGAGTTTTTCTTATCAACAATTTGTGTCTCGGTCACAGAGGACTAGTAATCAGTGAATTAGCAAGTGTCCATCTATAAAGTAAGTTCCAGGCTGAGTGCTTTCCACTCTGAATATCCTCAAAAATTCCTTGCAGCTACACGTGATCTGTGTAGTCGCTGTTGGTCCATTCCAAGCAGGAAGGTGGCAGTACTAGTTGTCCAGATACACATCAGCCAAGACTGGAGGTCCTTCAGGATCCTCTCCAGCCAGAAACCCTCATCTTCTCTTCTTGCTTCTCATGAGCAGCATGGGTTTCTGTTTTATCAGTCTTTCACGGCAGTAGGCCATCCAATTCTATTCCCCTCCTTGGTTAATGCAGTGAAACAGGACCTCAGTCCAGTTTCGCATCTGCTAGGCAGTTTTTCCCCCTACCTTTACCAGTCTTACTTTCTGCTTCTCTCTCCTGGCCCATTTCCTTTGTTTATATCTTTTCTCTTGTGGTTTTATTCCACTATCAAAGAGCAAAATTTATGGAATATCTAAAGCTGCATTTAACTCTTCTGTGACTTTATGTCCTTTCCTGAAGCTTGTAGTGCATTTCATGATTTTGGTCAGGCTGTGCTATTATCCCAGACTACTTGGCCAAATCATCTCTTCAAGATAGGCTTTACACCTTGCTCTCTGTTAGTTTGTTTGCATACAAGCGTCCTTACACTTTAGCTTTTGTGTGATAAAAGCAAATGAGAGAACTATATTTAAGTGAGGTGTACTCTCCTCCCTAGCACCACAATAAACTGTGTACACCTTAGAGGGTACCAACTCTTTAACAACAACAACAACAACAACAACAACAAAACATAATCCTAACTGAAATCCCATGTTTTTGCATTATTTTTCCTTAAAATTTCTTGATATTTTTGTTACCATTTAGGACAATTTAGATTATCTCAAAATCCATCATGCAGTCTCTTATAGTCGAGCTGCTTCTTTCACATCAGCACAACTTTCTTTCCTCTTCATAGTGTGGCATATTGAAACAGCATGTAATAGAAATGTCAGCACGGAACAACGTCACCTTCTGTTGGCATCTCGGTTTCATTAAAGGCATTCAGGTCTGCTTATTAGACGTTACATCTAGGTCTGTTACATTACTGGTACATTGTAGGTACCAGTATACTCGTGTCATGAAAAATTATTACAGAAGCAGGTTTCATATTAAACATCAGTTTAAATTATTAATTTGCCTTCACCGTGCTACATTAGTGTAATTTCCCATGCGTAACATTTAAAGATAATTCAGAATCTCCACGCAGTTTCTGTGTGATATTTTGTCAGTCTTAATGCCACACCACCCAACCCAAGAACATTTCCTTCCAAGCAGAAGAGGTACTGAGACAGTGCCATGATTTCTGCTCTACTCATCTTCTGCTCCCTCTTTTGGGGCTAACAAGGGCTGAAAGGTGGTGATACCGATGCTAACTACGTGGTGACTAAATTCTGCTCCTTTGCCCTGCTATTAGTGCAAAATCAGAACTAGCCCCAAATTTGGGCAGTAGCCATAGGGTTGAATATAGATTTAATGCCAGGAAGTTTATGGAGGTAGGTCAGGGAGGTAGGTCCCACATGAGAGAACTGCAGCCAGATCTTCATGCAATTTATCTATACTGAATTAAATGCACATTTAAAGTATATTTAAGGTATAAGATGGCAGTAGTTTAGAAGAGACAAAGTCTGTTATTTCGCTGCTGTTTTTTTTTTTTGCAATGCTAGAATTCCAAGAAACTTAAACTTGAGTTAATACAGCCCCTTTAACATATTTCCTCCCATGTATTATTCAGTGTGAATAAGTGACATCAGAGGAAAAGCATAATTATGGGGAATTATTTTTATCACAGAAAATATTTTAATTTTTAAACAAGCATAGTACAATAACAAGACATGCTACTTCTATAGAAAGAGTAAGGATACTTTAGCATGAGAGTTATGCTGAGGTCCCAGATACCAGTACAAGAAAGCAAGAAACAACTCTATGTTTATTTAAGCTAGCATGACACAATGGTTTAATGGTTTTGCTAACAGTGTGGAACACCTAAGCAATACATAAGTTTTAATGGACAAAACACATCTACGAAGACTTCTAAGGGCAAAGAAAAACACCAAGATTATTTTTATTCTAAAAAAAATGTTCTTTTTCCCTTCATTGCTGCTCTGTAAGTTATTCCATTAAAATATGGGAATAATCAAGTTCTGTACCACGGTCAGCATGAGATTCTGGACAGTTTTGATGTATAAAGTGAATAAAGCTGTTTGCCATGGGCCGCGGCCTGACTCATCCTCCCTGCCCCACACTGTGTTCCTTCCAAACCTGGCTTGCCATTACTCCTGACTGCAAAAGCCAGTTAAAAGAAAAGAAAAGAAAACAAAACAAAACTAAACAAACAAAAAGACAATAAGCCAGCCAGTGAGACCAAACTGAGGGTGGTAGCAATGTGAGAACAAGTCCATTTGCTGTCCCTGAGCTGGGAACCACACTGCTGCAGTCAAGGCAAGGCATGTACAGGGTAAGGATGATAGAAGGAGCACTGCTAGTGGCATAGCAGTCAGACATGGGAAAGGGAGAGCGGAACAGAGGCTACAGCCTCTTTCTCCTTTCTCCTCCTTTCTCCTCTCTACCCTTTCTCCTCCAGTGTTTACCTCCTTGGTTTGGCACCACTGAGGGGCAGCAAGGCTAGCGCATTTTGAGGTGTTGTCTGAGGCTCTTGTGTGGCCGTGCATCTGGTCTGTCTCATCCCCAGACAGGACCCAAACGGTCCTGTTGGAGGCAACAGTTTAGCGAGGTGTTATCTGCAGTTTGCAGAGTTTACAGTTGTTCGGCCATTCACCCCACGACTTCTCTGATGGTACGTACTTATGAAGAAAGTAGTTCTGGGGAAGAATTACTCTTCTTAAGCGCAGCGCTCACCCCATCGCCCACCATCAAGTCACCGTGTTACAACACATCGGGGCCCAGGGAATGCCCCAGCCTGAAAAGAAGCTGTGCCTCCCCCTCACCCCCCAGCCTCCCATCCCCTCCATCCCTGGCTCTTACTGGGACACAACCTCAGGCACCCCCTGAGCAAAGGGCCTCAGGGCTGGAGGGTGGCAGCCGGGAGGGACATGGGGTCGCGCGGGGATGCTGGCACCTGAGACAGAAGTGACAGTGCTCTGGGCAAGTCTCCAGCCCTCGCTGGCAAAGGCGAGCTGTTGTTAGAAAGAGTGAGCGTTAACAACCTGAGTCAGACTCTCCCTCCTGTCCTTTCTGCTAATATTTATTAGCTTGCCCGTTTCAGTGTTAAAGACACAACATAGCTGAGCTCTGATTCAGGTTTCTTGGCAATAACCACCCAAAAGCATAACATTCCTCCTCCCAAGGTAGACAGAAGTCTGTGGGACTTCTTTGTCCCTGATGGAAACGGGGAAAGCAGCAGAGAAGCCATCCTGGCTGCCTTCCCATTCTTCCTTCTCTTCCCATGAAAAAAGGGCTGGCAGCTCTTCCCATCGTGCCCTGCCTGAGGCCATCTCTCTCCTCAGACGCTTCCCTCTTATTGCCAGAGCACCCCTTGCCCCTGCCCAGCACGAAGGACAAGAAGACCACTTGCATGGGACGGTGTGGGGTTAGCAATTTCACTAGCTAGGAGGGTCTCCTATCTTACTAACCCAGCTTGCAGTACCTGAGCTTGTTCATTCTGGAGGAACCTTCCCTCTGGCTAGTCTATCCTATGCAGTAACAGTGGTGCGCTCGACACAGCATATCCTGGCAAAGAACTACACATTCGGGTTAGCTTCTTTTCTTATGCAGATGCAGGTTCATGCTCAACCGGCTTGTCTTTGCAATTAGCGATAGGACTAGAGAGAATGGCTTCAAGTAGCACCAGGGGAGGTTTAGGTTGGAAATCAGGAGACATTTCTTCTCAGAAAGAGCAGTCAGGCAGTGGGACGGGTTGCCCAGGGAGGTGGTGGCATCACCGTCCCTGGGGGTGTTCAAGGAAAGGTTGGACGTGGTGCTTGGGGACATGGTTTAGTGGGTGACATTGGTGGTAGGGGGATGGTTGGACCAGATGGTCTTGGAGGTCTTTTCCAACCTTAATGATTCTCTTATTCTTTGTAATCATTTATGTGAGGTCAGTAATTCTTTTCTAGCAAGCTGAGTGCTGGTGATTCATTGCCAGCTTCAGTCGGTGTCTCTACTGACAGAGGACAGCAATATCTACAGAAGCACAGAAGCACTGAGCTTTGCTAAATCAATTTTGTATGAGAGGCAAGAGTTACTGAAAGGAAGAAATATTCTAGCATTTGGCTACATGTGCTGGTTGCCACCATCAAACCTGTGCTTTCCAGGGCTTTCCCAAGGCAACACAGCCTGTCAAAGAAGCCCCAGAGAGACGAGGTTGGAAGCGAGAAAAGGGAGCAGGGAATCTGGGGAAAGGGTAAGGAGGACAGGAGCCTGTCAGCTAAATATGGGTCGGTGTGAAAAGTCAGATCAAAACATCAAAGATAAAATGGCGACAAGTTTGAAGGATATCAGTAAAAAAAGACAGGGAAAAAAAGATTGAGATGATCAGGAAAGAGGGCAGGAAAGGACAGGATTTTACTGTTTTGATGATAAACTGGACTTTCTGACGTTAGCAGAAGTATGTCAGCAGAGGAGCTCGAAGGTTAGAATAAAATACACAAAGAAAACAGGCCATTTTAAATTACGCTGACACTTTCCGTGTCCTTATAGACAATGCTGTTTGATACTGTAACACTTTTCCTGTTCTGTGAGAATGATTTGCTGCATCCCATATCATTAGAGGCTTTGCCTGAATAAGCTCAGTTCGCTTATAAAAACTGAGTTATGAAAAAAGGGCAGTGTTGATTGACAGCTCTGGAACAAACCACAGGGAAATACACGATGCTTGCATTGAGCAGTTTTCGGATGATATCATTCATACACCAACTCTACAACCCTACCGATATATCACTGCACCTCTATCGTTATGACTATGGATTATGTAGGATGGCCTCTGCCTACACAGGGGACAGTGCTGCAAACCATTTTGTCTACTCTGTGCACACATATTTCACTTCCCCACATACACAGTGTGGGAAGTAAAGCTGTAGCTTGCTATTGAATCTCACTTCAATGCCTGTTACTAGCTTGTATATGTGTGACTATGTAAATAATTGTATATAACTAGTTTGCATGCCTTACTGCTGTACAGGTACAAAATTATTGCAGGGAAATGATCCTGTGGACTTATAGCTAATGGTCATATCCGTTCTGCACAAGGTGGAATGCAGACTCATTCTCCTTTTTGTTTTTCTGCTTGAATCCTAGAAGAAAATGGACCCCGTCTACTTGTGGTAGCAGAACAAGCCAAAATCTTCTCGCAGCGAGGTGGCAATGTCACACTGCCATGTAAATTTTACCACGAACACACATCAATAGCTGGCTCAGGAACCCACAAAATCCGGGTCAAGTGGACCAAACTCACCTCAGATTACCTCAAAGAAGTGGACGTCTTTGTTGCGATGGGACACCACAGAAAGAGCTATGGAAAGTACCAGGGCAGAGTGTTTCTGAGAGAAAGCAGTGAAAATGATGCCTCCCTTGTAATCACAAACATAATGCTGGAGGATTATGGAAGATATAAGTGTGAGGTGATTGAAGGATTAGAGGATGACACGGCAGTGGTAGCTCTGAATTTGGAAGGTAAGTAACGCCTGAATTATACCTAAATTTAGATTTGCGTGGTGTTAAGGAATACCTGCTTTTCCTCTTCATACTGCTGGTATTGTGCTATCAGCAATAGCGGCAAGCTGAGAAGTGGGATTCATTGTGCTCTGGGGACCTGGGCCTGACAGCCTCTAGCAGCTATCATAAATTAGAAGAACATTAGAACTTTTATAACTTACACTAGCCCACAGCATATTCAGCTCCCAGTGAGCCTAGTGCAAGGGGAGCCAAGAGAAAAAAAAATCAACCCCTGACCAAACACAGTATGAAGGACTCCATATGTTTTTAATTTGGTCCTGTAGTTTTACAGAAATTGCTACGTGTTTTTGCAGTAGACTTGGGCAAAATTATATTAAGAATTCCCCTAAAAGCCATTTTACAGAACTTTGGGACATTTTATATTAGCAAGCAGATAAAAATCTTCTTACAACAGGGAAAATCCTAAAATAATTTTACAGAGACAATGGTTTTGTCTTTTTTCCAGCTTTATAATTGTATGAAATACATCTCTATATATCCTGCTAAGACAACTTTTATATGTAGACTGTAGTAGCCACTTCCCTCAGCAATATTCTTCTAAACAATACAGTACAAACCATTAGAAAAAATGGTGCAATGGATTGAAAAAGGACAAAAAAAATCATCTTTCATTTACTCTTATGAAATTCAGATAAATTTTATGAGATTCAGTGAAGGTAAATCTGCATTTGGCCTTTTTCCCCAACACGCTGTGTAGTTCTCAGCAATAAACCACGAGTTGCTTGACATGTCTCCCTGTCCCCATTGCCCTTATACTTACCAACATGTGTATCAGGCATTATGTGGTAGTTAGGGGGAAAAAAAATGGGAGGGAGGTGAAAAAAAAAAAAAGAAGAAAAAAATATCAAAAGCAAGACCCATTAAATCAGTGAGGTATATGAATCTTTCACTGCAGGCTGTTGCACATTATGATGGTTGTTTACTTAATTCTCAGTAAGACTGGTTCACTGTTGGTTGCAACCAAATAGATATCACGGGATGAGCTTACTTCTTTACATCCATTTTTTTCTTTCCTGGTTGGAGGCTGCTAATATCTTCCGTTTCTGGGTACAGAAAGGCCCTGGCCCTACACAGTTTTCGTGCCAGCACAATATTCCTTTTAGATTGTTTTTCACCCCACATAATTGGTTCTTAATAGGAACATACACTGTTCTTTACAAATTTAGGAGATAAAGAAAATTGGTCATGTACACAGGTTAAGTTACCTAATACTCAGTGTTGAGTGAAGACAGAAATGAGTAGAAGGAAAAAGCATTTTACTTCATTCATGGCATAAGGCAATAACATTTTCTGACAGGCTCCTCATGTCCCAAGTACATACCTCCATCATCCTTCGAGCTTGTTCAGGTAAATCACTGTGCATCTTGTTCCCAGTCATATACTGGGACTTCCCAGCATTTTATGGCATATTGATATCTTATGCCAATGTAATACAGTCAGAGCCAGTGTAAAATCTTTAAAATATTCATCGCACCACACATTTGGTACCTGTTCTGGTGCCACGTAGCATCATGCCTTTGAAGTAACAGTTACATGGTTTTTGACGCTGCCCAGAGCTAAATGCTGAATTCACAAATGGGCTAATGAGCAGTACGAGGTTGCTCAGGTAGACATCTACATAGAATTGTAGAACAATAGGATGGTTTGGGTAGTAAGGGACGTGAAAGATCATCTAGTTCCAACCCCCCTGCCATGGCCAGGGACACCTCCCACCTGATCAGGTTGCCCAAAGCCCCATCCAGCCTGGCCTTGGGCACTGCCATGGGGCATCCACAGCTTCTCTGGGCAGCCTGGGCCTGGGCCTCACCGCCCTCAGAACAAAGAATTTCTTCTTTATAGCTAATCTAAATCTACCCTCTTTTGGTTTAAAGCCATTACTCCTTGTCCCATCACTACACAGATCCTGAAAAGCACATGAACAGAGACATCCCAGCCCTGACATCCCCAAGAGTTGCTAAGTCTCTTTTTTTGAAGACAAACCCCCAAGTTAGTCAGCAATAAGCACTGGAGAAATGGTATCTCTTGAACAAAATGGCAAGAAACAGATTTTCTATCTTTTTTACCATGACCATTTAGTGATAGAGCACCAGGTTATTGGATACAAGATCTAGGTTCTACCTCCCAACACACATCTTCTAGCCTACTGCATCTGCCTTTGAAGTATGCCAACTCCAGCCCATCTTCTCCAGTACCACCACTCCTTCCTGTTTCCTCCTGCCTCAAATCCAACATAAGGAAATTCATTGGATAGGACGGGCAAAGAGGTGTCATTTGTCTTTAGCCAAGTATGTTCCAATCTCTGTTCGAAGGAGAGTTCACACATTTTAATGAGTGTCTGGCTACCGTACAGAACAATGTCTTGTTTTAAAACTTTTGTCAGATATGGGTGTCAAATTGTTCATATCTGATATTATAGAGTGTCATTTCCTAATCAGACAGAAAATACTAATTTAGGAAACCTTATGGTAAAAGTTAACCTTTCAAGAGGTGAGATAAGAGTCTGAGTGTGTCAGATTGGAATAAAACAACTTAGTAATGATTAGGATAAATAAATCCAAGTCTAAGTTGTGTTGAAGTTTCATTCTAAAATCATAATGATTAAAGTGTACTTTATTTACAAGCGTATATTTACAATGGGCATAATGGATATACATAAGGGATGGAGTGTATCCCTCTTTTTGTGTGCCCCTGCACTCATCTTTCATCTCGTCTGTAGGTTTATGCAGTGTTGGCTTTTATTGCTGTTTCATGCATTTGGTCAATGCAGACCAGAATAAGTTTAAAAAAAAATCAAATTTATTAGATAAAATTTACTTTAGTCTTTGGACAACAATGAGAATATATTAGTCCATACTAACATCCTTCATCTGTTATAAGCAATAAGGTTAATCTCACACTAGGAAGGATCTGCATCAGTAGCCTGGTGTCCCGAGATGGTGGCCCTCAGGATGTTAGTTGGCAGCAAGACAAAACCATTTACACCCAGGAATGCCCGCTAGCAGCATAAAACAGCTGATCACTCCAGTGTGAGTTCACTGTACAAACAGCATCAATTTGGCTAGGTGAAAGCATGTAAATTTATCTATATGAAAATAGTTGACCTCTACCTCAATGGACCTTTTATCTTCTCTGAATGTGGTAGAACTTTATTCTTATTAGAAGTAAAGGCCTCCTAGGATTGTCATTAAATAAGCTATCCATAATAACTGGTTATTTTTAGCTGTGGAAAAAACAAACAAGCAACCAACCAACCAACAACAACAACAACAACAAAGAAAAAAAACAGTGAAATTAGACTCCATCTGTATTTGTTACATACCTTGCACAGCTTTTTTTGCATATTCTCTTTGTTATTATGAAAGAGAAAATCTTTCATAATATCTTTCATTCTTTTCCTCCCTCCCTCCCTCCCTCCCTCCCTCCCTTCCTTCCTTCCTTCCTTCCTTCATTCCTTCCTTTTTTTTTAAAAAAAGCACTTTTAAAAACAACCTTGTTATCATTATCATCCTGTTTGTGGACTTAGATGCAGGGTCTAAGGGCAGGAGTGTTGCACTGGGCACAGTGGATGGAAGAAGTGGCAGGAACTGAAGAGAGTGGGATGTATTTTATGTTAACCTTGTCACCAAAGCCATTTTCTCAATGAGCCGAACATGCCATGCTTCTGTGCATAAAATAAGGATCATGAGCTTTGTATTCTTTTTCAAATATTCTGAGAGTACCAAAAGCTGAACAAATTAAAGGGCCTCCTATGGAAGGTAGATGTTGTTGCCTGAGTCATAAGCAAAGAATGAATTCTCAGCTTATAGTAAATTTCCTTTATGTTGTTGTTTTACTGTTCTTCACTAAATTTTCTTTATGTCAGTGCTTTATTGTTTTTCTCTCTTATGAGCATGAGGCACTGTAGTGAATCTCTCTATACCAGGTTTGTGTGCTTTGGTTTCCTGGGGAGGTGAAAGCTCCAGTAGCACCCTTGCTCATATTGCTCAGGCACAGATCGAGTGTACTATTCCTTCATGGCACTGAGATTCATGGGCCAGGTGGTAGAGAAAGTGGAACAACGCTAAGCTGCCGAAGGCAGGTTTTTAATTTGTTAGGATTTTTTTTTATAGGTCCTGTCTTCAGGGATAGATGATAACTGAACACAGTAGCCTTGCAGTACAGGCTATAAAATAATTACTTGATACATTCAACAGTACCAGAAATATGCAGATCTAGATAAAGCTGTTAAAAATCTCTGTAGACTGTGCTTCTTGATAGAAATTAACACTTTGGGTGGCTTCACTTAAACCCCAAACTAGCAGGTTTTGTGATCTTGCTTGAAGGTATGTTAGCCTTTATGCCCAAGATGGGGTGGGAAAAAGAGCAGCATCTCCTTCCAAAACAGACTTTATAGCTCAAAAATAGATCAAACAAGTTCATGAGCTCCATATAAAAAAATCTTCCAAATTATTACAGAAATCATTTCTAATCTAGTCCTCGTTTCTAATCAGATTTACCCTAATTTGTTTCTTTTGCATGTTGCTGTTATATTCATACACCAAAAGCTATTTAAAACATTCTTTGCATAACAATGTGTTGTTCTGTCTACAGTAAAACTGATGATATAAGGCACACCATTTGTAAGTGCTTAGAAGACAACAACATTTGTTGTAAAAGACAACAGTTCGGCAAGAATAAATTGTGTCAGACCATGTAATTCCTTCTGTGTCAGGACAACAGGTCTTTGCAGACACACATGTACTGCCACTACTGTGAGAAATGGTACTTCAAGGATGCAGCAAAGTAAAAGATCTAAATAGAGCAACAAAAAATTATCTGGAAATGATGACCTGAAAGGAAAATGCTAAAATAATTAGGACTGAATAGCCTAAGGAGAGCAAAGAAAGACAACAGTCTTCAAATTTTGATAAAGGCTGTAGAAAATAAAAAGGAAATAATCTGCCCCAGGCCAGGCAAGTCTAGTTGGTGTGCCTGCGTTGGTCAGAAGCAAGTGACCCTGCTGATGGCTTTGTGCAGGGGTGCTGTGGAATGGATGGACACCGCCTCAAGTGGCCCCGGTTTCATGGGGAGGCTGCTACCTCTTCACAGCTGGTGGCCCACCATGGAGCCTGTGCTGAATAGTCAAGACACTCAACAGGCAGAGGAGCGGAGATGGATTCTGAAGGAAAATGAGGGACTTACAGCTTCTCACAGAATTTTAGAAATCCAACATGGAAAATTTTGCCTTCAAGTGCATGAACTTGCCAAAGTAAAACTGTACCCTACAGTATGGCATATAGCAAACCCTACTGTACCTGGTGTTTACACTGGCTACACGAAAACTTACTTTTCTGTTTAGGCTAGAACTCAAGGAAGCCCATTTCTTTACTCTGGCTTTAAAAAGACTTCTTTTTTTCTTTTTTTTCTTTTTTTTTTAAATTTTTTTCCACATGCATTAACAGAGATTTTGTTCTATCTGTAAATACTCTTAAAACTGCTAATTGCGTATGGTACGAGCTTAATAGACACCCATAAATTGTTACAGGAGTTGTGCTTTCTAGGCTTATTTCCTCATCTTGCCTTGGATAACCATTACAGCTCCTTGCACTGTGAATGTCCCTATAGTGACTGGGTAACTACAAAGCATTTGTACTGAGTTTTAGGAATTACCTGCATGTAGGAATCTGAAATAGCTTTTGCAAAGGACACACAAATATCATGCTTTTTTCTACTCCTTATGTGAGCAGGACTGAGCTCTGCTTCTCTGATTATTTTCCTCTTATTAACCGAACATTTGGTTCTCACAGACCTCTTATAAATTCTCCCTCTGAAACAAATAGAGAAAAAAAATATTCCTCAATCAGGGAAAAGGTAGCAGTCAACACTTGTGCACAAAAGCACTTTTGACGTTGCTTTGCAAGACAGTTTCTCTTGTCCCTCTCTCTCCCTTCTCCTGGTTTCCCTTTCATAAACTATAATGAGAAGCACAGTAGCAGAGTTGTACACCTGAACTGAACGTAAGGCATCATGGAAATATGGGCTTGTGTACGGGGAGGATATGTTAAACCTCCACGTCTTGCCTTCTGATTTGGTACAAGTCCTAATTTCCATTACAAAAGTCGTTTTTGGGACTGTGATTGCATTGCCACAGGTACATACAGCAAGCTGGGTCAGATCCTTGCTGCTCACTGACAGGTGTGCTCTGTACTGAATCCATGTGTCTCAGGTCCATCCTGTAGCATGGGTTGTCCCACCGTGGGTGTAGGTCCTATTTCAGAGAAATGCAAGTCTGGGAGAGGAGCCACATGGTCAAGTCCATGCTCTAAGTTGATATTCCTCATTCAGGCTCCACAAGTATCTCAACAGCTTCCTCAGGGTGAGGAGCTGAATCACCAAGGTCGAGCTATGGGTTTCAGCTCCATCTTCCCACAAGCTGTGTGAGGGAACCACAGCTCTCTGGGTTTTAAAGAGGCTCCCTGCACAGACATGTTTTCTGGTAGATGGCTGGAAGTGCCTGACTGCATACAGATAGCATGTGAAGACTGCCAGCAGGACGTGCCTACAGAAAATGGGGGGATCAGCAGCTTTTGTTCATAGCGAGCTGGAGAGCGAGCCATACATAACAGGCTACAGTTATGTACAGTGTTTGGAATAACAAAACCATTCTTCCCCTGTGGAATATTATCTGGAGCTTTCATGTGACCAGCAGTAAGTGTTAATTTCCAGCCATTTGAGGCTGGAAGTTTTCCTCTCCCTCCGTTTCCTGAGCCGAATTTGTTAACATTTGGAAGTGGGTGTTCTGTCTGGTGGCAAAACACAGGGTTGGAGTCAGGGTTTTTGAGTTGGTCTGTAGTTTGGGAACAGAAATGAGCCTCCAGACAGCTTTTGTCCACTCGAGAACAGATGGGATGGATTATCTTCCGATGGTTTATAAGATCCAAGACCAAAGAAGATAGTGTGCAGTGAGGCTCAGAACTGCTAAACTGTACCAAAAGGAAGATGAATAGTAAGATCTAGCTATCAATTTAGTGTTAGTTTCATAGGGAAATGAAGAAGATAAAACAATATTAGCAACGATTCAAAATAATGCAAAGCTACACAAAGTACATATCGAGTCAATGGAGCTGTACAACATCACCAATGGCCACCCCCATCTGCAGGGTGAAATTAGTGCTAATCAGTTGCAGGCTTGTACTGCAGTTGAACCCAAACAAAAATCAGCTTCTATGCAGTCTACCCGAATATAGCCCAAAGCTAATATTACAGTTTTGTGCCTATTTACGTTATTAAGACATTATGTCTTAAACTGTCAAGCTCGAGTACATTTGTAACAAATGAACATACATATTTAACCATCTAAAAAAAAGCTGATTTTAGAAATCTTAAGGAACCAAATCGGTTTGAACAGTTTCCAACAAATTGCAAGGTATATAAGTTTAGCTGTTCAGTTTCTACCATCCACCTCTAGTAGGGTTCTTTTTACGTGGACATGCAGATCAAGCACATATACTGGACAAGGAGTCAGTTGTCTGGGGAAGCATAGTTCTGGGAAGACAATAAGTATTGGATTTCTCATAAAGCAATAAAGCTTGGACTCCTCTGATGCTTGCTATATTTTTACCACAGTCATTTTTATTTCTATCCATTAACACCAAGGGAGAATTAATATATTTTTATTTTTATTTTTTGAAGGGGCAGGAGGGAGGAAGGAAAAACAAAGTTTGAGAAATCATGCCATAGCTACAGCTTCTTATTTATGAAGTTCTAGTTAGCAGCACATGAAGCGTTACAATTCATTCATGCTTTATAGTTCAGGACAACTAATAACTGAAAAGTACTTTAAAGAAAGATTTACAAAAGGAAAGAAAATCAGCAGACTCTCCAGTTAATTGCTGGAGGAGAACAAAATCTTGTTTGTTATTACCCTGCCAAGTTTACATTTGCATGCTTTATTTTCTTGGATCGAGTCACTGAAGTTTAGTAATAACAGAGATTTTATTTAACAAAAATAACACTGTTTGGATGATAGATGAGTGAAGGAAAGGAGAGGAGGGAAAGAAAGGAGACGATAAGATACCAGTGGAATAGACACCAAAGTGGGCCGAGTGCTCAAGAAGAAGAATGACTTCATTGCACGCTGACAGTCTTGCATGACTGTAATGTAATTTCAGTATCCTCTGCTACATTGCCCTGGAGATGAGGAACTTGTTACAGGGAGAATTCATCAGCGGGGAGAAAAGAAAAAGAGAGATGGATGTCTGTACCAGAGTTTAAAGTTTTTGGCTCATCCCCTAATGTGTTATCTTGTCTTCAGCCTCTCTGCATCCCACAGCACTCCGTTGTGCAGGGGTGTTTGAGAATAAACATTCTGAGCTGGATCTTCTCTGGTGACATTTTACTTCAGTTTATTATGAAGATTGGGCTGAAGCCAACTATAAAATTTAGATCTGAGTTAAGTTTCTAAACCCTGCCAAAGTTAGGGTGGTCTGATCCAAACTTTTGTTTCACGTCTCTTTCTTCTTTGTACTGTCTTTTATCAGAGCCACATGGGGAGGTGGTTCTTCAGCATTTTCTGAAACATCCTTCGTGCTTTGAGAAATAACTTTTAAATGCAGGTATACGTATATAAATATCCTGTGGAAAAGTCTATGAGATAAGTTCAATAACCGTGACTGAATGTTGCTGCTGAAACTGCTCTGTAGCTACGTCCGCCGCCTCCGTGTGGACGTTCTCTGTCCCCAGGTCTCTGTGCCCTGCCTGTCTGCAGCTGCTCACCACTGATAAGCAGCAGGAAGGTCTGTGGTACTCCTCAGGGGTGGAAGGAGGCACTGGCAGGTCTGTGCTTCTTATCAAGTCTGTCTGGCATTGCTGCACGCTGGGTGCTGCATGGCTAAATGGTTTCCTCACCTAAATGAGGAAACCTGTTGTCTGCTCAAGGGACCCTGCTCCCCGATGCCCTCTGTGAGGAGCTCTGCCTCCTTGAGTGGTGAGGAACTGCCAAAAAGCAGCTGGAGAGTATCAGAAAGGACTCTCTAGAACCACATACAATTTCATGGATTTTATTTCCCTATAGATTTCCTATTTTAATATCTCAGGACCCTGATATTATATCCCCTACCAGACTAGCCTTGAAATGTTCTTTTTAAGCTGGGCATGAAATGCCTTCCTGTTCCTGGGACAATGTGAAATAGAATAAAAACAAACAAACAAAAATCCAACAGTCTTGAACTCTCAGGAAATCTTGGCAAGAGTCCAGGAAAAGAGCGCAGCACTCTTATGTCAATCAGAACATTTTATTTTAACGTTCACATGCAAGAAGAAATAGTTCGTTTGTCTCCATGCTACAATTTCTTCTTTTTATGTGATTGCAAGAAAATCCCCAAATCCCAACCAGAAAAAAAAGAAAGAAAGAAAGAAAGAAAGAAAGAAAGAAAGAAAGAAAGAAAGAAAGAAAAGAAAGAAAGAAAGAAAGAAAGAAAGAAAGAAAGAAAGAAAGAAAGAAAGAAAGAAAGAAAGAAAGAAAGAAAGAAAGAAAGAAAGAAAGAAAGAAAGAAAGAAAGAAAGAAAGAAAGAAGAAAGAAAAAGAAGAAATAGAATTAAGCTTTTTTTTTTTTAATATTTTTAAAGGGAAATTGATCTTGCAGCCAGTAAACTTGACTTTTCTGATGGGAAGCACTTAGTTACAAAATTTCTTCCAGCTCTTCTCGTCTTTAAGCACTCCTTGCATGCACGAGGGTGAGACCAGAGCAGGGACAGCAGAGCTGCTGGTGGGGCACACGTGCAGCCCTGGGGGGCTCCCCACTGGGTTACCTGGAGAGGAGCTAGGTGAGAAGGTGGCTGCATCCCCTTCTCAGACCATGCAGCTGATGTGCTGGCAGAGCATTTTTCCCAAGAAAAAAAACAATTTAGCAGTCAAACACATTATTGGGTTAACCTTTATTTCTTTCTGATGACTGGAAATGCTGCTTCTCCTTCTTGTGCTCTTTTGGTGTTGAAGATACTTAGCTAGACCCCTCTCTGCCATTTCAGGTGTCGTCTTCCCCTACTCTCCGCGGCTGGGTCGTTACAACCTGAACTTCCACGAGGCTCAGCAAGCCTGCCTGGACCAGGACTCCATCATCGCCTCCTTCGATCAGCTCTATGAGGCCTGGAGGTCCGGGCTGGACTGGTGTAATGCGGGCTGGCTCAGCGACGGCTCCGTGCAGTACCCCATCACCAAGCCCAGGGAGCCCTGTGGGGGGAAGAACACGGTGCCCGGCGTCAGGAATTATGGCTTCTGGGACAAGGATAAGAGCCGCTACGATGTGTTCTGCTTCACCTCAAACTTCAATGGTAAGAGCTGGGCTCGCTTCTACCTCGCAAGTGGCCATTTCGGAAAATAAAGCAATGCCGACAGCAGCAAAGGGCAGCAGATGACACTTAGCTGGCCAAAGTTTGCGTCAGCTTTGGGAAATGTTGCTGTTGAATTTACCAAGACATGCCCAGAGTAATGTTGTCTTTGCCACATGTTCACACAGATAATTTTTAAAACTTGGAGTTGTACTGGCAGTAGTTTCTAATATGTCCGCTTTCACCCCATTAGTATTAATGCAATAACTTTTTAATGCTGTTTGCCCAGGTTCTTTCAGCTACAGTGATGAAGAAATCAGTAATTCCTTTAATTGAACTTCCCCACTGAATTCAATTATAACTATGATGTTTTACAACTTAAATGTCACCAAAACAAAGTTCTGATTGCCACTTCATCTCTGGTGTTGTCTCAAGCAGCTCCAGCTCATACACCAAGTCTAATATGACTAATACTTCCTTATCAGTAAAGCTATTTCTGGCTCTTGTGCCTAATAATTTAGATTTCTAATCTTAGTACACTGTCAAAACCAAAATATGTTCGCTCTAGCTCTGAGCTTGGTTTGCTCTAAACCTTATTTTAGTGACTGCAAGATTTCAACTGTTAGTAGTAGAACTGTTAGTAGGTGTGAAATGAGCTGATCTCAGCCTGCCATCATTTAATCTAGTGCCTGAAAAGGATTTACAAAGCGTGGCTGTCAATGAGAGGGGCACTGCAAGTGAGCAGTGCAAAAGGAGTCTCCAATCTTCTGCAACATCATGCTCATGGGTAATTCCTGTTTGGCGTGCAGCCCCATCAGAGCAAGGAGCACGGCCTTTTTTGTGTTGTGCTCAGATTGATTATTCACACTGAAGCATTTGTGCTCTACAGCACACAAAAAAATAAACATAAGCTTTGCTCTTAGAAGATATGTTCTGTCCCACCCTCTCAGAAAAACAAAACAAAACAAAAACAAACAAACAAACAAAACAACTGCAAAACAACAAATCCTGAAACCAACAATATCAAAAATGAGACTGGATGTACTCTGAAACAAATGTTTATCTAATTTTTATCATGCTACATCATTCCGTGAGATGCTGGCTCATATTTTTTCTTGCTCCACTGATTCAAGGTGAAATCTTGTATGAGCTCATTGTATGCAGATTTAAATCTGTAGTAATGAAATAGCACTAAGTAATAAAATGAACTAGGGGAAAAAATAAATTTGATAGCTGCACCATTTAAAGTGCTTGCAGGGCAAACATTTGTGATCGCTGGTCACTAATGACCACCCCTTTCCATACTAGTAGCTCAACAGTATCTCTTATGGGAAGGTAAAAATCATTTCTGAAAAAAAAAAAAAGAGAAAAAGGTACTGATAGACAAATATTGTCTGTACACTAATATGGCAAGATAGAGAAGGAGGGAAGAGGAATGAGGTAAGGTGAGGACAAGGTATACAGGTGGCAAAGAGATCAAAGAAAGCAAAGATCCATTAAAATGGATCTCATGCTTGGGGAGTTGGTTAAACTGCCCTGCAAGACAGAATGCCACACAGCGACAGGATGATGTAAAGAGCTGAGCGCCAATTTCCCCGTCTCCCTGTAGCTCATCACGATACGAGTCCCTCAAGCTACCAGCAGAAAACCTCGACATACCCTCCTGTGTCCCTTCTATGTTCTCCACTGTTCATATCCCAAGCACACCTTAACATCCACAATAATCCCAGGAACCCTCCCAGAATGCCAGCTTCCTACTGGCAGCTCAGAAATTCAGATAGCTTATACATGCTTAACAATGTCATTAGTGTTCTCACTGTAAAGGGAAAAACCTTATAATAACCCTATTTGCCACCAGGTTGCAATTGCCAAAGATAGTGGCTATGGGCACTGAGCTGTTTCTGGAACACACAATATTGATCCTCTCGGCTCAGGAACAGCCAAGGAAAATGAGAAGTGGTTAGGGCACCATGCATTTCCAACAGTGGCAGTGACTGCTGGAGTCTCTTGACAGTGTGAAACAGAGAAGCCTTCAGCTGTATGTGAGGGAGCTGGAAAAACGCCAGGGGCCCCAGGATCAGAGGCATGTAAGGCTAGCTCAAAAAAAAAAAAAAAACAAAAAACTCAAAGAGTGTCAGTTGTATGAGCTGCTGCTGTGAATAACGAGGGTGTGTGAGGTTTACATTGGGTTCTTTTTAGAGAAGGAAATCTCAAAAATACGTTATGATCTCAAGGAAGATTAAAAAAAAAAAAAGGAAAGAAAGCCTCAGTTTTAAATAGTTGAGGCTTGGGTTTTACGTGGAGAAGAAAGGTACACGATGACAAAATTACATTCAGTCATTAAAGTGAAAAATGAAAATATAGTCTTCAATGCAGTGAGCTCCAGTCCAGATTCAGTGTTTTCACTCTGGATCTACTGGAGTCCCCCTGTGGTAAACTGAGTACACCAAGAAATAATGACAAAAATTTGTTTTGATGCTGTTAGAAATGAATTCTGCACTCGTTCCTTTTAACTGCACAGTGAAATTGTTTCAGCAGAGTTCTTCTGCAATGCAGTATAAAATAATCTTAGTACTTTATGAAAATTACCCTCTACAGTGTCTTTTCTAAGACTAGTTTAAGTGCAGTACTTGAGCATTTTGTTCTGCCTGTGTAACTGTGTCATTCAGGTCATTCACAGAGGATTTTTTTTTTGTGTTTTGTGGCTGTGCAGGTAAAGTCAAACACCCCAAAATGGATCATCTGCTTTTTGAAAACTGTAGTACCAGCATTTTACCAGTTTATAGGAATATGTAGTGATATATATAGAGAAAGAACTATACAAAGGGTAACATTATCATAATTCTGTCTATATGCTTACTGTTCAGAGTTCAAGAATAAGACCATACGGCTGTGCAGGAAAGATGGTCCTTTTCTGTACAAGTATTGCAGCAGGAATTCAAGTCCCACAGACCCAAAACGGCGTAGGACAAAGAATGTGTAATGATATAGCTGAGGGTTATTCTTTACTTAATTTCAAATGCTTTCTCAATGGGAGCAGTGAGTCTCTCAAAGAAAAACCATGGGAATCTCTGACACTGGAAAGTGTTAGGCAAGCTAAATATAGAATCATAGAATCACAGAATATCCCGAGTTAGAAGGGACCCATAAGGATCATCAAGTCCAACTCCTGGCACCGCACAGGTCTACCCAAAAGTTTAGACCATGTGACTCAGTGCACAGTCCAATCGCTTCTTAAATTCAGACAGGCTTGGTGCAGCGACTGCTTCACTGGGGAGCCTGTTCCAGTGTGCGACCACCCTCTCGGTGAAGAACCTCTTCCTGATGTCCAGCCTAAACTTCCCCTGCCTCAGCTTAACACCGTTCCCACGGGTCCTTCACTGGTGATAACGGAGAATAGGTCACCTGCCTCTCCACTCCCCCTCGCGAGGAAGCTGTAGACTGCGATGAGGTCCCCCCTCAGCCTCCTCTTCTCCAGGCTGAACAGGCCTAGTGACCTCAGCCGCTCCTCATATGTCTTCCCCTCTAGGCCCTTCACCATCTTCGTCACCCTTCTCTGGACACTCTCCAACAGTTTCATGTCCTTTTTGTACTGTGGTGCCCAGAACTGCACACAGTACTCGAGGTGAGGCCGCACCAGCACAGAGTAGAGCGGGACAATCACCTCCCTCCACTGACTAGCAATGCCGTGCTTGATGCACCCCAGGATGCGGTTGGCCCTCCTGGCTGCCAGGGCACACTGCTGGCTCATATTCAACTTGCTGTCAACCACAACCCCCAGATCGCTCTCTGCAGGGCTGCTCTCCAGCGTCTCGTTGCCCAGTCTCTACGTATAGCCAGGGTTGCCCCGTTATAGCCAGGGTTGCCCCGATAGACATATCTATCAACTCCTTTATAATTAAACACTTTCAAACAAAAAAGGGTATAACTAGGGCTTGTGTCACACTTTCAGCTCATTAACGTGCATTTTGTTATGTACTTTGCACACAGAACTGCAGTGCATAACTGATTTGCTATCAGCTCTAGCAAAATCAGGTAAAAATCTCTTATGTTAACAAAATTAAAAATACAAAGAATTAATTTTAGGGATCATGTTGAAAATGCAGCTGTGAACCACCTGTTTACTTCAGTAATGCAGGTGATAAACTACCCACCACCATTTACAGGGGAGGAAGTGGTAGAAGGTCTTTTCTCAATAATGCATGCTGACCATTCCAGATAAACAGAGTACTTGATCTCTGGGAACACATAGCTGTTGCTCTAAAAAGGGGAACAAAACTATGCAAAGTGAAATTATGTGCCCTTTCCTGAAAGCGGGTGCACTAGAGTCAGGGGGGAGGTCTTGAAGAGGTTTTTCAAAAATTGTTCCCACCTCTTTAATACGGTGGTTTAAAATCAGTCACCGGAGTTGATCACTGTATTTTGGCATGCTTACTGCGACCTTATTTTTGAAGGAATTTATTTTCAATATGTTCATCTTTGGAGAACAATGGCCTCACCCAGCCAGTTTCTGTGGCTGTGAGGTGTCCTGAGCTGTACAGGTCTGTGGAGCAGATGGTACGGCCAACATGTTGTGCTGCCAGCTGGGAATGCCCCTCGCTGCCATTTAAAACCATGCATTTACTCTTTGCACAGCGAAACAATTCAACCCGTTTCTTCATAAGCTTTTCAGCCTGCATGCAGACTGCTGACTTCAAGGGGCATCCCATGCCCTGCATCAGTCTTAGGGCTCAGCCCCAACCCTTAGGTATTCGATGACTAGCTGTGGATGAAGGCATCCTCCCTGAGCACACAGGCATCTCTGTGTTAGCTCTTTCGCACAGAACATAACAGGTGGGGTGGTGCTGCCTTTTGGTGCCTCTGAGTGTGCTGTCCCACTTTGTCTACATCCAATTTTGATTAAAAAAACCTTCACCTCAAAACACCCCATTTAGAGCTGAGATTGGAAGGAATCTTCCCTGGCAATGCATCCCTCAGGCTCCCGCAGTCACAGGACGTAGATATTTAGGTCAAGTGCTCAGGTTTTCCTCTTTAAGCCGTTCCGTTACATGCAAAAGCTTAAAATGGCTGTAATAAATGGAGTTTGATTAGGTTTGTATAAAACCCCTGCCCTTTGATTTGGAGTGAGAAGTCAAGCCAAGCACACTCATCCTCTGTGGGAGTGACCTAACTACCAGCTATTAATGAGAGACAGAGGGTTAATGCCCCCCCTCCCCTTCCATCCTTCCACATGAATTAATGAAAACTAAGATTGAGCAGTTGCCATTTAGGAGGCCTTCTAACCTATTGGCAGGGAAAAAAAAACACAGCAAATCTGCACTCAGTTTACTGACAGTGTTTTATTTAATCAGATGTTCTGGATGCACGTTCCACCCTTGTGGGGCTTGCTATTAAAGTTCTCCTATTTAGGGAAGGGGCAGAGTATAGGAGTTTTTATTATTGATGTCATATGTCAAAAGCCTGACCTTACTGCAAATCCCTAGGAAATTACATTCCACTGACATATGGTTTGAAGAGCAACTAATAAGCTAGGTGAAGTTTACATACTATCAGTCCAAATCCCTGTTCCCTTAAGTCTGAAATCCTATTTGCTTTGGGGAAACCTCTTAATAACCTAGTAAGAACAGGTTTCCACTTAATAAACATTTTTCTTCAGCAACACCCTGTAAATGCTGTCAACTTGCTGAGCTGGAGTCAACCAAGCATTTTACAAAGGTGTGGATAATCTGCTCTCAACAGTTTTCTGTGAAAACACTGTAGATATTGTTTCTGACAACAGTGAAATTGTTTAAAAGGTTCTTCTCCACTACAGCCACAATGTAAATGCTTTTTTTTTAATGATTCCTGTCACAGTATGAAATTTCAAACCTTCACACAAAGCTAATTGAATTATCTTTATATTTTCATCTGACCTGACATTTCTTCACTTGAAAAAAGAAAAAAAACTAAGTGTTTTTTTGCTGGGATCTAGAGCTGATGTAACTCTTCTTCTTTCCCATTGGTCTTCCTTTACCAAGAAAGTAATCTGTGCAGGATACAGTTTGTTTTTAACTGTATATTAAGAGGAAGAAAATGGATATTATTTCAGAGTACATAATTTAGAAGCTGAGATAGTGCTTGCCCCACATGAATGAATTGATTTGTTTCTTAGCCAAATTCCCCCTTTTACAGAACAATCAGATTGAAAATGTTGTGAATTTCTTTGGAAATTTGATAAATAAACCTAAGTATAATGAGTGAAAGGCTAACAATGAATTTATATTGCCTTGATAAGTGAAATTAATGTTGGTATTATTGCTGCTCTTGGATTAATACAGGGGACTTCCTGTTTGAATGTTACTTGCTGGCATATGTTTTCATTACCTTGAGACAGAGTCACATTTTTCTTAGTAGCACTATCAGTTCAATGCCATCATAAGGCAAGGATATGTCCTTTGATGCCTAAACAGAAACAGAGTTGCAGAACTGCTGTGAATGTTTGTGATACTGCTAATGAAGACTTATGGCAGGCATGGTTTTGATCTGCCAGAGCTTCAAACTCTGCTTCTGAGCAGCTGTGCAATTTTCCTCTTTCTTAGAGGAAAAAAAAAAAAAAAAAAGTTTAAGTTGTGCTTGTACTTAATCAGAAACAAGGTCACTGCCTTGTTAGAGAGTAAAACTGCATGTGTTAGCTGCAGCCACCCTCGCCCAAGTGCTATCAGTGGCCAAATCTTGCTATGTCATGCTGCTGAGAAGAAAACTCACAAGGGCTTTAATCTTATGTTGAGAGCATGATGTAAAATTACACTGCTTCGGACATTTCACTAATTTCCTTTCTCTACTGCTAAGATGCAGCTGTATGAGGTCTGCTTTGCCTGATATCTGTGGGATCCTCGGGCATTTTACTGGATTGTCACTGGCACCTTGCTGGTAAATGCATCTGGCACCTTAACGTTAGGTGCAGAGCAAGCACCTGGCTGAAAACCAGGTTATCTGCCAGCATCCCTCTTCCCCACCTTTTTTCTTCCTTTTATTATACCTCTACATCCAGAGAAGGAAAATACATTACAATGGGTCAGTTAGCACTGGATGCCAGTGAGGGTGGAGATGCCATGCCATGCTAAGTTAGCAGAAATGAGTATAATGCTATATGTTTGTTTAGATTGTCCTTCTCTGCCTGCTGTATTTTTTCTCCCACTCCCAATATTTATCAATTCACTACAGAAAAACTTAAAACCTTATTCACAGCACAACAACTGACTTTCAGAGTCCCAAATCAGCCACTGATTGGCCTGATTCTGCAGTGGGACATCCCCATTTCTACTCAAAACCTACCTTGATAATATCGCATCATGCCACTTAAGACTCTCTTCTTTCTCTTGCTAGGTCGTTTTTACTACCTAATACACCCGACCAAGCTGACCTATGATGAGGCTGTGCAGGCCTGCTTGAAGGACGGCGCTCAGATCGCCAAAGTTGGCCAGATATTTGCTGCCTGGAAGCTCCTGGGATATGACCGTTGTGACGCCGGCTGGCTGGCGGACGGCAGCGTCCGCTACCCGATCTCCAGACCAAGGAAACGCTGCAGCCCTAATGAAGCCGCTGTTCGCTTTGTAGGCTTCCCCGATAAAAAGCACAAGCTGTATGGTGTCTACTGTTTCAGAGCGTACAACTGAAAATACCTAGAGCACACTAGATTTAAATTCATTAAGAACATGTGAAAGATTTCTTTTCGATACGAACTCATGCAAGTTACCAAAACTGTGATAAACCTTTCTTACTGTAAAGAGTGATTTTCATAAACCCAACCCATTAATTTGTTTTTGGTTTTGCTTTAATATTTTTGTAAAAGTATCATTCCATAGATATTTTAAATTAATATAATTTAAAGGAAGCTCTAGGTAAGGAATTTTTAGAGCCAAAATCTTTAAGCTACATCATCCCAACAAAATATAATTTTCATGATTGGGGCATGCAATAGAGCTTGAGAATTGCTAGGACACAATTATGGAATGTAAGGCTACTCAAAGCAGAAGCTTTTAAAAGCACAAATTTTACATATTTATACCAGTTTGAGATACACTGCAAATTGATTATATCTGGAGTTTTGAAATAAGATAATGTTTTTGTTTATAGGGGGTCAGTTAGGTTTTGCAAAAAAAGAAAAAAAAAGAAAAAAAAAAGCCAACACAATAACCACAGCAAGCCAGATGATTGGAAAAGACTGTTTTCACATGGGAATGACATACAGTTTAATAAAAGCAGCTAAAACAGTCCACAAAAATAAGATTTGTTTAAGAGTCGAACCCTGTCTTTCTGAAAAATAGGTTTATGATCCAATGCATATGAACAAGCACAATTAGTTCTGAACATTTCAATTGTGTTTTTATTATGTATAAATCATTGATGAAGGAGTGAATAATTAATTAATGAGAAAACCCTATTTTCTTCTTAACTCAAATTAAAGATGCCTGAGAAGTATTGTGTTACCTTTGAGTAGCTTTACTGAGTTATTTTTAAACTCTTAGGCCGTTTGCTGAGCAGTATATAGCATCTACTCAGGGCAGTTGTATAAATGAACTGCTGGACAGAAAAATTATAAACTTTAGCAGCTTGACTTTACATTAGCTTTTGAAATATTATTGTCTTAATGAAAGAATATTAGAATATTTAGATTTCTTAGCTATTTACACATCACAAGAAATAAAAATTGGAAAAAAAATGATTAAGTCTTAGAACAAGATTATTAAATAAAATCTGAAATCAGCTATTAATGTTTAGAAGAGAAAAATACTTTATTTCCTTGCATCTCATATGTATCTAAAATACATCTGCTTTTTAAACTATCAGTGAAAAAAAATAGTATCACTGGCCCTGAATTATTTAGTTAATCCTCCTTAGAGTTAGCAGAAATAAGTACTGAAATACGTTTTTTTCTCTAAATCTGCAGTGGTCTAGGTGGAAGATGTTTACCTGTATCTGCCAGTGTCAGAGATAAACATGCACTGTGCATGGTGCCTAGGATTTTCAGAGCTGCCTAAAGTACTAGGTCTTCCCTTAATGCCAATTTGAAGGAATTTGGATTCCTGATGCAAACCCATTTTGGATGCAGCAATTCTTGGTGCTCATCTTCGGATACCTTAATGCAACCAGTTTTTCAGAGAGTGGGTGCTCAAGGCTTTCTGAAAATTTACTCCACTTATGCTGTCTCAAGCTGGATATCCAAAAAACAGAGGCCACTGATAAAAAAAAATAAAAATAAAAATCTTGGTCTGGAGTAATCTCTTAGGCGGTTTTGAAGTTCTCTATCCAGTGTTGGTTCTACCACTTAAAAATGTAGAACTCTTTTCCTACTCTACGCTTACTGACTGAAGATTTCAGAGGACCAATATTTGTATTTTGCAAAGTTTTGTAGCTTCCCATAGTTTCCGTATCTAAATGAGATATGGTGGTATTATCCAAGTAGAACACAACTGGTAGGCTTTTGTGAATGGTTTAGTTATTTTCCCATGGACATGGCTATATAAATCTGATTCCCAATGTGGTGGTGGTCCTGTTTTAAAAATCTGTGAGCAAACCAGGAACAGTACGTGGTAAGACTGGAGCATAGAGATACCAAGGTACGAGTCGTATTGTACTGGAGTTCGTTCCCATTAAGCTCAGAGGCAACTCTCCATCCTCTTTACTGACATACTGACAGTATGAGTGTTTGCTCATACTACACAGATGAACCAATCTTGGTGCCAAACCACCCCCTCCCCTTTTTTGTTCAAGTTGGAAGTTGATTTTTTTTGAAAATCTATCATTTAGATATAAATTGAGAGATATTATAGGCCAGGCCCCTATACCCATGTAATTTTTACACATTTTTAAAATCAGTGTCCATTTCACACATTTTCTCAAGCCATTCAGAATATTTTCCAAACACTTGGGAGAAAAATAAACAGGAATGAAAGTAGAAATAAAATATATATATATATATTTGTGCAGGAGAAAGAATAGGGTGTGCAGACTGTACTGTGACCAATAAGAATACATGTTGTCCCCTGTCCAACCTTCAGAAGTACAGAAAAAGAAGTAGATAGTATCTCTGGAGCTTGGGCAGGGAGGTTGTGGGATGAGAAAGACCATAGGGAATATCCCAGAATGGTTGTTACTCCAGCTAGATCCAGACTTGCTGTAAAGTGGGAAGCCCTTCATGCAGCTGGCTCTAACCTCCCCAGAGATCTGGAGGAGGCTGCATGGTTTTCCTATTACACAGCAGTTAAGAGACCCTCATGGAATCTCTTTTTTTTTTTTATTATTATTATTGTCTTTTTTTTCTCCTTTTTCTTTTTTTTTTTTTCTTTTACCTCTCCAGGGAAACCCTTCACAGGGTTTCACCCAGACACATTTTTCTTGCAGGATTGGGGATTATTATGTGCCTGCATAAAAATGTAGTCCTCCAACCCACTCGTGGGGCTGGCTAAAGTGCCCTCACTGCTAGACCAAAGGCACTGCAGGAAAGGCGAATTCAGCCTTTCGTCAACTTTGCAACATGCTGGGGATGGCTGGTCAGGTCCTAAATCACAGCAATCTCAGGCTTGCTCTTGCTTATGCTTTCTGCGCCCGCATCTCGGGGCTGCCGCTGTGACAGCCCGGGCGTAGCGTATCGCCCTGCTTTGTGCATCACCTGTGCCGGTGGCCGAGGGGGTTTCGTACCACGCACGTGTCCCCTCGGCTCTGGGGATCGCCCCACGGCTCCAGTCTGGCAGCACGGCGAGGCCATGGCACAAGAAGGAACAAGTGGCCCTCGGCTGCCGTGTGAGCACAAGCGGCAAAATGTTATCGCTCAGCTGTAGCTGCAAGTTCGCACTGAAGATAAATGCTTGCTAGGAATCAAATGCTCATGTAATGGAGTCTCAGTTTGTGAATTTACATTCGTCATGTTACTTACAAAAAGCCCAGTAGTCTAACTTGGGATCAAGCTAGTTTTAGATCAGTATATTGATATGCAATATTATATATTATTATAACAGATAAAGTTAATGGGATAGCGTGATGAAAATATGTTTGTATGAAAAATATAATTAGCTCTAATGTAAGCAGGTTTAAAAAACATAAAGTGTATGATTACATGCTAAATGGGCACAAATGGGCAAAAAGACATGAATTCTATTTATTTTTACAGCTACTGACTCCATTTCCTTTTATAATGTCAAATGTCAGGATGTTTTCTTATTTTTGAATAAGCTAGCTAGGTGCTTAAAAAACCTTAAAAAGCAGCTTAAGAACTGGATAAAAGTCTGTGCTGTTTTCTGTTGGTCGGAGAAAATTCTGTCATTAGAATCAATTCATGTTCTCTGTCATTATCTTGTATTTCACAATGCATCTGTATTTTAATGCCCATGAATGACAACAATTAAATCATGTTGTTCTTTTCAATATGATGATTTCTTCTTATTGACTGGATGCTCTTCTACTTCTTTCCCAGAAAAGACAAAAGGGAATGGAAAAGATCAAAGTATGAAAATACTTTGACATAGTAAACATAGTAAACAAAGCAATTACCAGTCAAGGGGAAAAAAGAATAAGAGAGAGAGAGAGAGAGAGAGAGAGAGAAAGAAAAGAAAGGAAAGAAAGGAAGAAAGGAAGGAAGGAAGAGAGAGAGAGAGAGAAAGAAAGAAAAAAGAAAGAAAGAAAAAGAAAGAGAAAAGGAAGGAAGGAAGGAAGAGAGAGAGAAAGAAAGGAAAGAAAGAAAAAGAAAGAAAGAAAGAAAGAAAGAAAGAAAGAAAGAAAGAAAGAAAGAAAGAAAGAAAGAAAGAAAGAAAGAAAGAAAGAAAGAAAGAAAGAAAGAAAGAAAAGAAGAAAGAAAGAAAGAAAGAAAGAAAGAAAGAAAGAAAGAAAGAAAGAAAGAAAGAAAGAAAGAGAAAGAAAGAAAAAGAAAAAGAAAGAAAGAAAGAAAAGAAAGAAAAAAAGGCAAAGAGAAAGAAAGAAAGAAAAAGAAAGAAAGAGAAAAAAAGAAAGAAAGAAAGAAAGAAAGAAAGAAAGAAAGAAAGAAAGAAAGAAAGAAAGAAAGAAAGAAAATACTCTGTGAAAAAGATTTACAATTAGAATAAAGAGAACCATATTCCAAAGACTTTTGTTTTATGTTTCTTTGAAGCATTTTGAAAGTAGAAATACAAGTGCCAATTTCTGTTTTGTGTTTTCTCCCATCTTATAAAATAAAATAAAATATATACAAGGAAGTTTGTTGTTGTTGTTGTTGTTGTTTTGGTTGGTATAGTACTCTGCTTTTGCGTTACTAGAAATTGGATTTAGAATAACATATCACATTTTGGAAAATTTATGAAACTATTTCTTTAATCCTATGACCTTAGAATTAAAAACATTAAAAAAAAATCCTTCTTTGTAATGTGTAAAGAGAAAGATTTTTTAGTGTTGAGCAAGGAATTAGTTATTAAAAGCACAGAGGCAGATTTTCAGCTTCTGTAATTACACAATTTCTGCATTATTTTATTGATCTGTGCTGGAGATTAAACCCTGAAAGTTACATATGGTGCACTGTTTAGCTTAGAAACCAATCGTATAAAAACTTTCAGTCTATCACCCGTCCTTAAAAATTGAATGAAAAAGAGTTTCAAAATGAGTGATCCAGTTTTCAGAATAAGGTAAATCTATAATAAAATTAATGCATGATTGAGATGAACATACTTGATTTTTTAACAACTTAGTTAAAACAATTTTTAAGTGGGTAACATTTTGATTTTACATTAGACATAAAATTAAAACTGCCTTTGGTAGGAACAGTCTCTCAGTAATTAGGCTTTCCATTTATAGTGGCAGCTTCCATTAGATTACATCCCACTATTCAGAATAGGGATGCTGTCTTCATGTTTGGAATTGGCTGGATTTAAGACATGCATTTGATGGAACTGCCACAGAAATAGAAATGTCTGGATTTTCCCCTGAAGACTTCCTAAATGAAGCAGAAGGCTGCCATTTTATTTAGCCATTCTCTCATTTACACAGAAAGGATATTAGTAGTTTTCTGTTCATTAAGGACAACAGGTAATTGTTCTTCTTCTTGAGGGTTTTAAGATGTTGGATCTTTCACACTAGCCATTTTCTCCTCTTTTCAGAAGCAGTGATGAAAGTTGAACAAGTACACTACAGAGCAATAAAATTCCAATGTTAGGTAACTTACTATGTTAAACAAAACAAAACAAAACAACAACAACAACAAAAGACTTCTCCAGGTTTCAAATCAAAATACAAAATTAACAAATGCATAGTCTTAATTTTAAGAGAGCTGTGTGAACCAGTCATTGTTTGTAAAGGCATGGGTGAAATTATAAAAAGTAATTACTATCAAAAAATAATTACTCATCTTCATATACCATTAACAGTGAAATACACTTGAAAATAGGGATGACACAAAGGGTTATTTAAGAAAAAAGAAGGAAACAGAGGACAATAATTCAGGTCCTTGTCTTCCACAATGCATTTGCCTTCCCTGTATTGTGCCCAGTAATAACTAAGAAACAAGTTCAAATGTGTAATTTAAAAACAAACAGACAAAACAAAGAACAAATTGAAATAGATAAGAGTTTGGAAATATTTTTTTTTTTTTGCTAAGTCTCAATCTGGAAGCAGGAAATTCTCATTAGACTTCTAATATTTTCCCCTTTTTGTTTGACAATGTCTCCATCTATAAAGCCACTACAGAGTAAAATGTGAAGTCCATTTATTACTTCAATGTTATGCCAGAGGCAAGCAATTGTTTGCCTAATAACAACAGTTCTAACATGAGACTAAGCTAATGAATTATGCACTAGTGAATTTTCCAACGTGTCCAGTGGGTGTTTGATATATTTGTTATTTTTTGAAGGTTGGCAAACAAAATGAAAATGGTATGCTTTGATACTAGTTGAATGAGAGTTTTGGTTTTTATTCCTTATCAAAAAACATATTGCAAGGCATTTCAGATTCTTAATGCCTATGCTGTTTTTCACTGTATTTACATACAAAACACCCTTTGCCTTCTAGTTAATTTCATTCTGATTTCTTCAACAGGAGAACATTAAGTATGTGATTGTCTTTTATGTGGAAAAACATCAGATTTCAAAAATTTTAAGCTCCAACTCAAACAAAGAGTAGAGAAAAGAACAAGTCTTCATTTCAAGAGAAGTGATTTTTGAACCAGTGGCTGATTCTTACTGTGGCAAACTTCTGAATCCCAATGCAAAATTAATTTATATTCTATGATACCAAACATGAAGCAGCAGTGACTATTCTTTCTCTTGTCAAGGATGTTGGTTTTTTTTTTTTTTTTTTTTTTGAGTTTTTAGTTTTTTGTTAGTGCTCCTGATCTGGAGATTTTTACTTTTCATTTTGCTCTGATTGCCTGTAAATAAGGCAAGCAACCTCCTTATCTTCTGGGTAATGACCCAATAAGGCATTTTACTAAGGTTTTCTGAGCGAATATCAGAGACACAGACATTCACTTGCACACCAGGGTGTCCCATGTGCACAGGGTCAACTTTCATATTTATGTTACTCATGGTCTCTAGTGAGTGAAATACTTAAGCTGCTTGTTTGACCCTACTTAGCTTATCCTTGAACTTAGAGATCTGCAAGATAAAAGTTTCCAAATTTGTGAATCTAACTAAAATAGCAATGTTTTCTTTAGTTCAATGGCAGTGCTGTACACGCAGGCTAAGGTCAGAGCTACATATGGCTGCATGTACATTAAAAAATAATCAACATAATTAATTGAAGGCAGCTCTGCATTTTTGAAGTGTATCTTGTGATCATCTGCATTTCTTGCACTTTGGCTCGTTTTGCAGAACAATTCTGATGTGCATGAGTTTGGTTGCCTTCAGAGGAAACTAAATTGGAAGCTCAAGCTGAGGTGGACAACAAATGGAGCCCAGCCCAAAGGGGTATGTAAGGGTCTGATCCAACCCTCTGTCCTTCAGACATCTTCAAACCACATAAATGGAGTGGACACTGGGCTCAGGGACCAGACCAAATCCCACCCCAGTGAAAAATACTATATCCCACACTGTACAGATGTAGGAATCTCAGCACTAACTGCTTTAATGTGCTGAACCACTCCTGTTGTATTGAATTACTTGCCAATGCAGACAAAGCACAGATGGAGTGCTGTTTATAAGCATGTAGCCACGGGGAAAACAGCCCAGAGATATTCCATAACATTGCTGCTTCCCAGCTACCAGGAGCACTGGATGCAGCACACTTGTAATGCAGATCTCCTTCAGCTCCTCCTGAAGTCCATAAGGCTGCCATCATATCCAGGGAGGTTTATGGACGATTTTGGATTTACATGAATATTTATACACACCCATGCTTTGCATTCAGAAATTAATGGTATTTTCTCTTATCAACTTCATGAAAAGAACAAATTTAATATGCAATGTTGTCTTTGAGCTTTGTGTCCAGCTGGAGGCACGTGTGGATCCTCCATTCTGCTCCGAGTCCTCAGTGCCCAGTAAAAAGGATGGAGTGTCTGAAGTTTCAGTGAAGGGATGAAGTGTCTGGCAGGGGTAGGACTGGTGAGCTGTCAGACTGTAAAAATGTACGGGCTCCCAAACTAGCTAGGCAGCCTCAAAAAGTACATTTTAACACTGTGCACAGCCTCTCAAAACAACGCTACAAAAATAAGATTGGAGAGTAGCTTCCAAGCTCATCAGACTGTGTCCCCACCAGACAATGCTGAACTGCAATCATACTGTTTCCATCAGGTTTTTATATCCTAACCACCTCCAAAATATCCAGGTAATATTTCCATTTGTTATGCAAAACTAATAATAAATTTCTTTGTTTAGGTATCAATACAACACAATATTATTAGTATGCGTCAAGTGCTCCTTGTAGAAAGCCAGTTAAAATAAGATTTTGTGCTGTTACTGACTGCAATCAAGTATAGCTGAGCATGCATTAGTGTGTCTCAAGGGAGGTTCCTGGGATATTTGGTTCTGAAAAATACAGTACTCAGCACAAAACTAGCGGCCACGGCACTTTTAACTCTTCATTTCATTTCTCTGGTTCTTCCCTCTGCAGTGACACATTCACCTTTATGACACCAAGGGGTGATATCCTAATGCACAAGAACATCCTCAGTTAGAAAACACAGAGCTATGAAAAGATTTTCAACACCCATAGTCTCTAAAAGATAATTATCATAAAATGACAGCATCAAGGATTACACCAGGAAAGACTGTCTTTCTGGCATTGAAAATACAATCTTCAAGGCTTAATACTTCCAGGAAATTTGTATCTGTGTTCAAGAATTTCTGAAGATGGCTTATAAATCTTGATCTCCTGTGACAAAAAAATATATACATATAAAATATATATATATATATATATATTTGTGTATACCCTTTAAAACAGAATTGCCCTACAAAAGAAACACAGTATGGTTCTTTAAGATGCTTCTCAAATGTGTTATAAAACTGACAATCTTAATTAATACTTCTTAAATAGATGTTTTTCCTCTGCATTTTTCAACGCCTAAGTTTTGTCACTGATTCAAAGCACAAATGAACTCGGTTGTGTTTCAGTTCTGTGGTATATTCTTCAAGAGGCCTTTCACAAGTAGTTGTAAGCTGCAGTAGCAATGCAGTAATCTGCTGTGCAAGATTAACTGTACATGGAAATCAAGCTTTTTAGAGGGAATTTGGTATTTCTCACAGATTCACAGATTTTCAAGTAACGCCTGTAATAGCGGTGATTTCAGAAACGTGGAGGATCAATATCTTTAATAAGTTTGTAATTGGATTGACTTCATTTCTAAAATGCTTTAATGCCTCTGATGTATATATATATGTAAGTCCCATGTGACTCTCCCTTCCTAGTTCCTTGGCTGTTAGTTTAACATTGCACATATGTTATATAATTAATAATATTTAAAGTAATGTTAAACTAACAGCCAAGGAACTAGGAAAGGAGAGTCACAAGCTCATCTAGGCACTTCTGCAGTGTGCTCTGCCTTCCCCACATGGGTAAGTGCCCAGCACGGGATGGCATTCACCAAAACACACTTGAATTGGAAAACTCAGTTCCCCGGCAATCACAGCCAGCTCCTGCACTGCAAAATGGATTATTACAGTGTGCAAACCAAAGTGAGGAAACCATCCCTAGCACCCCTTCCCATGGGTTTATGCCACACCAGGATGAGTGCGCGACCCATATCACCACCACAGAGGTACCAGGCATGTTGGGGATAATTTCAGTGCCAAACTGGACATTGACATGCTGTGTATCCATGTGCTGAGCATTAGCGTGCTCTTTGGAGGCATCCTGGTGATCACCTTGACACTGAGCTGGGTTTTCCTTACTCCCACGAGTGCTAGGAGAATAACCAGTCACTTGACAGCATGCTAAAATGTGACTTAATCTTTTCCATTGTTTTCTGAAAATGTCCTATCAGGAAAAAGGGAGAAAACAGACAGATGGACAGGGATGTGTGTACACATGCAAACACATATGCACACATTGGCAGTGCTAGCACTGTCACCCTGGCTGCTCAGCCCCATTGAAAAGCCTTATTTAAAACTTCTCCAAGGTTTCAGTTTAAGTCAGGGCTGTGTTTTGTTGACCTTGGACGTTGTTGGCCACAGTCATCAACAGTTGGACTTAACGATCTCGAAGGTCTTTTCCAACCTAGATGATCCTACCATTCTGTGATTGCTAGAGACTCATGGGCCTAGCAAAGACCCAGATATGTGCAATAATGAAATCCCAGATACCTGCTCCTCTTCAGGACAGATGTGGTATTCCCCAGCACTGCTTTCAGTTTATTCTAGAGAGAAAATTTCTTCTCCTTCTCCATGATTTATTTATTTATTTATTTATTTTGCTGTTATAAGATTCAAAGCAGTTACAAGGTTGAGTCTGAGCTACTTTGACCAGTTTTTTCCAGAGATGAGCACAATCACTATCTTGGTTCCCTAGATGGAAGCAGACTTCCGGGTAAGTCTTAGTAAAGCCCTCTCCACACTTTCTGAATATCGTTATTTGATTATGGAAGGTTGAAGACAAGGCCTTGAGAAGAGCATTAATACCAGAAAAGACCTCTGAGCATACGTCCAGACAAATTAATTGTATGATGCTGGCACTCTGCTCAGAGATACTGGTGATTTCTGATCACCACCTCAGCCCCCTTACACTGCTTTGCAAGCCAAAGGTCTGGCTTGCACTCCCAGCCCTACTGTTGGCCAAGTAGGCCAAGTGTTGCAGCAGTGAAGTTGTGGCAGACAAGGACATGTCCTGCCAGTTGCCCAAAACACAGCTGGTATGGTTTAGGTGGCAGCTTGTTCTGCTTCCAGAAGGTGCCAGTACAAACACCAGCTCTGTGAATCAACCTGAAGTCAGAAGGACAAGAAAAAAACGACGTGCTATTGACAGGAACTGTCTAAAACATTATGAACCATTCCAGTTAGAAAATGCATGGAAGGAAAGTAGGAAAGCAAAGCAAAAATACAAAGGAGATTGTGTCGTCTTATGCCTTCTGTACTTATCTTCACCCACTGCACTCAGGGGTATATAGGACTTTCCTTGTGTAGCTGCTGCCAGGGCAGCACCTTTCCAATGAGTGCAGCCACATACATTTCAGCGACCCATCACCATATGAGCTAAAAAGCCCCTGCCCAGAGTTGTATTTCAGAAGAGACTGGGAAAGGGTGTACCCCACAAAGCTGTGATTTACAGGTATACGATAACACTAGGGACAAAATGTATGTGTCAGCATGAAGCCAATGTCACAGCTGCTTAGTAATTCATACATAAACTTGCATTGTCTTTTAAATTTCATTTCCATTACAAATTAGGCAATCATTTCAGCACAACTTTGAAGTAGAACTCCATCTATGCCATACCCAAAACCATAAACACTTTTACAAAAGTCTTTGCCCAAACTATACTTAGCAAAACTAAAAATTATATCTAGGAAGTGTTATTTATATTTATGAATAAAAACTCTGAGATCAAGAAACTGAGCAGCGCTGCTATATTTCCATAATGCCAGGGATTAAAAGTCCATGTTAATAAATCCATCACTTTTCCCAAGTGCAAAGTAATGGTTTATTAATCATAACTCTTCAGCCAGAATTTGTTGCAACAATTAGTCATAAAGTGTTTACTCTGCTGTTTAAAGATTCCCTGCCCATTTGGAAAATGCCTATTCATAATCATTAACAATGCAAAGCAGTATGTATATTTATTATTTCTGCCTCTGAAGCTGATCTAACTCACTGAGCGAAGAAACCAAGCTCAGCATTTCAGGACAAGGACTCTGAAGTATCTCAGCCGCAAAGCACAGGAGTGAGTGGTCAACCAGCACGGAGAAGTCAGCAGAGCCTGCAGGACCCTGCTTTTATAGCTAGACATAGCAGGCAATTGCTCAGGGAGGTGGCAGCCACAGCCCCTCCAACCCCTTCTCTGCACATACTTGCTTTTATGGCCAGCAGGATATCTTCTCTTTGGGCAGACTTCTCCCGTGAAACTTCAAATTTCTCTCTTTTTCCAGGAAATGTGATACAGAACCTTGCTTCATTTCTGGCTATGGTTGAAGTGCAGCTTCACAGGCTGCACAGAAAAAGTAAAAATAAACCTTCAGATAAAGTAAAGAGTATTGCCATTGCCTTATTCTGGGACAACATTATGAATACCCAAGTATGTAAGTAGCTGTTAGAGAACACAGATAGGGAGAGATGCTGTAAGGCTTGCTAACAGTAGCTACTCAGCTAATTACACAAAGCAATTGAGACCTGACTGGTAGCAGATATGCTGAACTGCAGTTTCCTAATGCAAAGTCTAAACAAGATATCTGTGAAGTAGTACTTGCCTATAGATTAGCACAAACAGAGACTTGGGAGAGAAACTGGTGTGGCCCAACCTTCCCTACTCATCCAAAACCTGCACAATTAAGAGAAATGTACCAGACTGCTACAAACCAACACTCTCCATCTGATAAAGCTCTGTTTCTCATTACACCTTCATCTACAGTTCTGCTTTCTTTAATTATTTAAGGCATTGTTATTATTAACATTTTATGAAATATGCAAGATAATATTTGAATCTGAGTTGCAGACGGCCAAAGAGACAAAGCTGTTTGGCCAAACTTTGCCTTGCCATGTGCCCACACCGTACGACCACCAGCAAAATACCAGTCAAAGTAGTAGCTTCAGCTGTAACAGTGATGGCTGGATAGGAAGAGATGCCTTTACTCATCACTTTTTCAGACACTTAGTGAGGAGCTGGTAAGTCTGTGGAAGGCTATCTTCATTACCACCACATGTACTGCACATGTTTCATGAATACAGGAAAATAAAACAGTTTCCTTTCATAACAAAGGCAAAATCCACTCTTAAAAGGATGTTTGTATTCACTTTTGGGCTGAAATGCATTACCTTTGCATTCTCAACTTCAAAGGTGGTTCAATGTTCTCAAGTGACAAATGATAGGATACAAGGAAATGGCCTCAATTTGCATGAGTTGAGGTTTAGATTGGATCTCAGGAAGGATTTCTTCACAAAAAGGGTGGTTAGGCACTGGGACGGGCTGCCCAGGGAAGTGGTGGAGTCGCCATTCCTAGAGGTATTTAAGAGACATGTGGATGTGGTGCCTGGGGACATGGTTCAGTGGTGGACTTGGTTGTGTCAAGTTGATGGTTGGACTTCACCTTAAGGGCCTATTCCAACCTAAGTGATTTTACGATTCTATGATTGTACGAAATTCACTTTAAGCATGTGGCCAAGCAACCGCACCACTCCTCCAGCCCAGGAAGCCAAAGCTGTCCCCAGAGCTGCTTTCTGGATGCCACACTGCTGGTGTGTGTCCACAGCCAAGAAATCAAGGTCAAGTCAGGGCAAGGAGGTCAGCTGGGATCGCTTCCCAGCCTTTGTGGCACTTGGGGATGTCTCTGTCGATAATTACGAGAGTTAACCTAACCCAGAAAGGGAAAAACCAGGGACATGTCAACTCAGGACTCAATTCAGTACCATTCCCCCAGAACCGAATTTAGACCTGTTTGGTTTTTTTCCTTTGCTGTGTTAGGAGGGCAGAGCATTGCCAGAGCTGGTTCAGCTGTAAGAAACTAGGCAAATCCAAGCCCTCGATCCTCTTACAAAGAACCGCTTTATTTTTGAAAAAGTATATGATCCTTTATACACTCCCTTTGTGTCTGTCATGGTATGCATTTTTTTTCCCTTAGATACAGTATCCTTTCACTATTCTTCTGCTTTTCAGTGAGGAGGTAGAAAAGGACAGCAAGCTTATTTACTGTGCCCTCCCAAGGCAGCAAAGCGTTTCCTCCTCTCCTTTTCCCGAGGTCGGTGAGTAACAGAGACACTTTGTGAAGATGCAGTTTAAAACTTTGGGGGTTTCTGTAGGGCCGTTTGTTCGGCTCTAAATCCACGATATACGCCAAGCCCACGACATCATGTTCAGAGCCAGCGATTTAATGGAAATTGTTTTCAGTTTTTATTTCCTACCACAGGCTTTCTGAGGCACTCTCAGAATTTTCCTTTCAGGTTAAACTAAAGCTGTTCTG
This sequence comes from Anser brachyrhynchus, assembly GCF_964034855.1. Taxonomy (NCBI): domain Eukaryota; kingdom Metazoa; phylum Chordata; class Aves; order Anseriformes; family Anatidae; genus Anser; species Anser brachyrhynchus. The sequence goes on along the minus strand of NC_137697.1, from coordinate 73,210,852 downwards.
TATAAACATTTTTGTAAGGGTGTGAAGGGGGAATCACCTTCCGCACTCCGCCCAACAAAAATGTTGGAAAAAATGATACATTTTTGGTAGTCCATTTTAGACATGTGGACAAGGACAGTCTTTGACTGTATTTTACTTACTTGCTGGCTGGCATCCACTTCAGTCTTTGCCAAAAATAAAAATACAGAAAATATTACATTTTTTAGAAGCTAAAGGATGAAATATTTTCCCCAACCCTTGTATTTTCTTTTCTGAATTCAAATGTATGGCTGTCTATAAAAGTACGATTTCTGCTCAGGAAGTCAGATCTAGACATGAGTAAAACATTGCCCCAATCAGTTACAAGAAAAATGCCTTTTTGGTGATGTTTCCACACCGGACGAATAAAATAGGCTGGCTCTGCAATGTGCTACAGAAGGCGGGGAGTCCTCGTTGCCTGTCTCTCTGTTTTCTCAGAAATGTGGGGATTGGGAGAGCGATATCGGCAGGGGCCAAAGCTCCAGCGGGTACCGTTCCCAGAAGGGGAGGAGAAAGCAGAGGCCAGCTCAGTACACATTATGCTTGGGGTGTGGAAGCCTGACATCTCTGTCTCTGTACTTAACTCCTAACCTGCCTCTCCTTTTACTTTCTCTGCATTTGCACCCCTACACCAGGTTTCAACCAGGGCTTGCTCTGATACCCATCCAGGAAAAGGCAAGGAAAAGACTCAGGTCCCAGCAGACCTCAATAAATTACCTTCAGAGCAAGGTCACTACAGAGCTCAGCACTCTGACACTCTGCAAAATGGGCTGGAAACATTATTCTGCTCTTTTGTTGAAATGGGGTTTGGGAAGGAAAGCCCAGTAATCAGGGCTACCAGATGCCACCACAGATGTGAATGACCGGTGCCACCTCCCAGGATAACTTTGAAACCCTGCATTTGCCATTTGGCGTGTTACCCTGATTGCTGCTTTTCTTCTGAATTGCCGTCAGAATCTGTCGCAGGAATGTAAATTTGCTGAGACACATCTTCCTGTCAGACCCATTTGACAGAGCCATGATACAATCCTCTGACCTTCCTGAAGGACGGCAGTCTCAGTTGCTGTTCTGCTCTGTCTGAGCTACCAGACCTATGATATATGTTACATTTAGTTAGAGGGAGAGAGAGGGACACGTGCTGGCGGTAAGGAATAAAAGAAAATGAAAACCAAGTCAAGATGTGCCATTTAATTCCCAAACTTCATTTATTAGCTTAATTTATTTTTGAACTCACATAGCTATAACTCTATGACAGTTTGTGCTCATAAAGAGTTTAGATCAGTATTTAAGAACCTCACTTCAAATATATTTGAAACTCCTTTTACATCAGCTTTATATTGAATTAGTGACTGACTTCTAGTATAAAAAGTAATTACAATGAAAACTTGGCAGTACAAAATCATAGTTTCAAGGCAAAATTAAAGAAAGAAAAAAAAAAGAAAAAAAAAAAAGAGCCTGTTTGTTCTTCCCTTACTCCACAAAAGAATAAATATTTTGTCAAACAAATCCTGAAGTATTGTCTTAATCAGATTGAGACTGAATGGTTTGATGGATTTTTTCTTTTTGTAGAAAGTCTCCTTAAATTTAAATTAATTTCCTAGCCTTTAAATCAAGACCAGATGTCTTTTGAACAATAACCCTACATTTCAGTTATTGAGAGAGAATTAGAAGTCACTGGAGGAATTTTATGTTATCATGGAGTCCAAACTGTATATGAAAGTTAATGACAATGGTCCCCCCTGGAAAAAATATATTATATTTATATATATATGAATATATATTTATATATTTTTATATATTTATATATTTATATATATAATATATATTTATATATATATGAAAATATAAATATCTATAAAATATCTATAAAATATAAAATATAAAATATATATTTTATATAAATATAAAATGAAATAAAATTAAATTAAAATAAAATAAAATAAAATAAAATAAAATAGCCCATTTGACCTCGTGCCATTTATGAGGGCAGTATGCATTTCTCAGCTGACTTCTTTCTGACCAGCACTGAGTTCTTCCAAACAAGCCAAGTGCCTGCAAGGACCAAGAGAAAAACAGAGTAGATACCTGTCAGGATCGGGCCAGAAGATAAGTCACTGATGAAAAGTGCAGTCTGTGACAGAGTACACACAGGGAAAGTCAGCCTGACTTGTGCACACAGTGAAACTCCATTACTGTCACAAAAGTGACAAAAAATAGGCCGAACTCATCCACAAGGAACTCATGCTGCCACGCCTGGTGGAGGCAATTTGGGGATCTCTATTTCTTTGCAGTGGCTTTTCTATCTGTGCTGCAGCTATACAGTCATGCAGAGAAAACTGAGCTAGTGCTGTTTGAAAAATAAATAGGACGAGGCTGAGATGTGGATGAGGCTCACATATCAGCATTTTAAAATTAAAATGCATTTTTTTTTTTCTGTTTTCAGGAATAATTGAACTTTTCAAGCTCAAAATTGCTCATATCCCCTGCTCCACCACCACTACCATTAAAAAAAAAAAAAAAAAAAAAAAAAAAAAAAAGATTCTCACAAGTCCTCCAGTTCTTTAAGGAAGTACATGTTTACTTCAAGCTCCCGTGATTGCATCTCCAGGCTTGCTGTCTGAATTTTTTTCACAGCATTGAAATGACTGAGTACACACTTTTGTCTGTCCTGTTTGTGGCAATTTTTCTTATTGCTGAATTGGAGAGCACCAGTGCTCCAGGCTACACAGCGGTTGAGCAACTCCCACCCCTCTGCCAAGAAAAAGAGGGAGGAAGGGAAGGGATGGCAGAGTGCATTTCACAGCACAGCGAGCACCGCGGATGTACACTACCAGCTAATTTTACACGGTCCATTTGTCACAGACTTTTCCTTAAGTTAGTGATTTAATCAGTTTTACCAGATTAGGTACAGCTGCAGAGACAAATAGTTTTTCTGGTGATATTCAAGGGAGCATTTTCCTGCACAAAGGGGATATCATTCTGAAGAAAACCCATCCAGCGTAGCTGCGTCCAGCACACTCTCATGCCTCGCAACCTGCTAATAAAGAAAATCCCATTGCCTCTGTGAACTGAGCCATGTCCTCCCAAAGTGCTGCCTGTCCTCTGGGATTCCCCACCCTGTGCTCACTCACACAGTCTTGCACGTCTCATTGTATGGGACAGCCGGGCCCTGGCATTGTTTTTGACATGCATCTGCCTGGCCAGCCTCTCCTTATCCCAGGCTGAGTGCAGAAAACAAAACAAACAAAGAAACAAAAAAGCACAAGTAAAACAAAACCTAGGCTAAACAAGGCATCACAACCTGTCTGCAGTTTGCCTAATGACAACGTCCTTAAAGGCAAATTCAATGCAGAGAAACAGTTTTCTTGCCCAGATGTGCGTTGATCCCCAGGGAACTGGATACAGGTGTTCCAGGTTTCTGGTCTCAGTTTTCAGTTCTCTGCCATAGTTTGGGGATGTGCCTCCTGCCCTTCCTGAGCACCTGAACCCTCGAGTCCCATTACTTTAAAAACTTTATGTCCAGTGTCTGCTTTGTTGGCTGAACCATCCCCTTTCTGGTTCCCAGATCCTCACAGGCAGTACACTCTTGCAAGCTACCCTAGCTGTATCTCCAGTGTAGACTTGTGAAGGCTCCAAGTACATGCAGCATACTTGGGTTAGGAAAACAGCATTGAAACTTGTGCTAGTTCAGATTTACCTTATACAGAACAGAGCAAATCCTCTAAATATTATTGTTCTTACACAGTGTAAGCAGCCTTGAACACAAACCATAGCAAAACATGTCAGTGCACAGCACAATCATATATGTCAGCTGTAAGCACTAAAGACCAAGGTCACAGCTGAACCTCAAATGATTCACTGCATTGTGTATGTGACTCAGTTTTCATTGGCATCTACATTTGGCTGAATAGTGTTTTGGCTCCGTAGATTATTTAATGAAATAGGACAGTGGCAAGTTGTCTCAGAGACTGCTCACAACAAACAAAATGCAGGGGGGAGCATATGTAACAATTTTTCACATCATTTGGTTGAAAGCCACAGAACAGTTAATTCTGAAGTACCAGCTGCTAAGATTACTACCACCAAAAATGCAGCAATGTTCAGAAATTGGATACCTATCAAAGAAATATAGCAAAGATCACCTTCTTGTGAAAGAAAACTTGATGCCTTGAAAATGCAGAAAGTCCCTACTACTCATACTGTCAAAACAAGTGCTTGCAGGTAGCTTATCTTGTGTCAAATGCACTGCACAACAAAATAAGGAAGAAATAATTGTTCGCTTGATCAACACACCATCAAGAGTTTAGGAGATAAAGCAACCATCTTCCTGGGAGCAGTGGAACCTCTATTTTAAAAGTAATTGCTCTGTGTTGTGCTGTCAGCACTGCTAAAAAGGCCCACAAAGACACTGTGAATTTGCTCAACGGAACTTAATTCAGGACTTTCAAAGTAGAAGATGATGTTTCTTTTAATCAAAAGTAATTCATTCTGTCTCGTTTCACCCACTCACTTCCTCATCTGGACCAAAATGGACGTGTCCAGCTGTTTTGGCCAGTGTTACTGACATGCAACATTGACAACAAGGGACACCAGCTTCCCATCACATCTCCTAGATTTGTCTTGATGGCAGCATGCTGGCTTTTATGTAAGTCTTTAAACTCCTTAGGAGTCAACAGTCATTACTGTTGCCTCAGTGTCTTATAAGGTTGGTGCTTTACTTACCACTCTCCTCAGGATTTGATGTTGTATGGCCAAACAGTTCCTGAAAGCCACACAGTCCCAAGATCCGTAGGTGTTTTATGGGCATGGGTTTGAAGTGACTCTAGGCACTTTCCTAGCCAGCCAGCTCATCTCTCCCAAAATAAAGACACAGAGATTCAGAAAGTTTATTCACAATGTTTCCTAGCTTTAATTGAAAGGATATTTTCTTTGTCATGCCTAATGCCAAGACCTGAATCACTGCTTTCAAAACTCAGGAGAAGGACTTCATTGTGAAGTGCAGAGATGTCTTAAGCCCAGCACATACTCTATTAAAGCCAGTGCATCCATGTCCTTCCTGCCAAAAATGTCAGTGCTGCTGTGTCATGGCATCCAAAGATTTCCATGTTCAGTTGCAGCCGTATAGTTTAATCAGAGCCAAGATAATGGAAGAAAAAATAAGGACTGGTGAAACAAACAAACAAACAAAACAACAACAAAAAAAACCATCAAGCCCCCAAAGCAAAACACACACAGCTAATACTTCCTGCTTCAAATTTTTGAACACCATCAATTTCTCTCAAGCTTTGAACACTCTCAAGAGACCTGTCAGGAACATGTCAAGCAATAAATTTCACTGGAAGCCTTCCAATGAAAACTTCACTTTGTATTGATTTTTGGTGAGTGGCTGTCACTTGATCAGTATGTCTTCTTCCCTCTTGCAATGATGTCTCTGTTAAGGTGAAGAACAGAAGTTAGTGCAGGTGGCTAGGATGTTTTCATTTTGTATAGGCTGGATTCAGGCACGTTATTCAGCACCGAGTCCCTGTGTGGTCTTACACAGTTTGTGTTTGTATCTTCTGTGTGTGTCTTATGTAAAATGGAAATAATTTTCCCTGCCTCATCTAAGCCGTTATCAGGCACAGAGATACTACAGCTGTAGGAGCCCCACAGTACCCACAATAGAGTAAGCACAGTCGTTTGAGCGAAGAGCAACACAGTGGGTTATCCCAAATATTGTCACAAATGATGCCTAGCAGAGGAGATAGCTGATATGTAATAATCCCTAGCCTCTCTCCTCGGGTAAAACATATAGCAATAGGACAGAAAGATAATATGCACAAAACTTTCATCAGAAAGCTTGGAAATTGATTTTTCCCCCCTGAGTGAGGAGAAACTTCAGGAGGGTCCTGTGGGTCTCAGGTTTCAAGGGAGGATCAGGGGCCATTTGGAAACCAGCAGGAACTCATAAATCAGCCAGGAGGGGACTTTGGGCCCATGGAGGAGGGAAAGGAGATCACTAACCCCTTCATCTTACATGTTGACTTAGCCCCATTGACTGGACATCTCAAGATAAACTGCCAGGCGTCTTTTGAAGAGAAGGCCCTGCTGCTTACTGTCTCTTGCCAAGAAATCAGCAATTTTGTCTGCATCTCAGCTGGAATTCACAGCTGTTGTCCCAGAAGCCATGAAAGTGCCTTACCTAAATTCCTGTCTGGCTGTTTAGCGCTTTGTTCAAGGCCTTCAGGTCTCCTTCGCTGCAGGGCCTGCATTACTCACCGCAGCGGCCCTGCCTGCATTGCAGCACAGCAGTGCGGGTTGCCGTCTGTCAGCAGGCCAGCTCGTTCGTCCCTTTGAACTGCCAGTGCCTTTCAGACTGGGCTTCCTTTACTGTCAAATGAGGCTTGAAATGCCCCTGGTCCCCTGTCCTTCTGCTATGGCTGCACCGCAAGGCTGAGACCAACTCTGCTCCTCAAAGAAATGCTGTTCCTCACAGAACGCACCCCCAGAGCTCTTGGAAGCAAAAGCACCGGGAGCCAGCACAGCTCTCCTCTGAACAACAGCAAAAGCTGCTATTTTCAATATAGAGCCCAAACACTGGCTCTGTGGAGGCTGGGGACTCGTGGATTGCACCAGAGCACCGCCAGGATCTCCCCTTCCACTTTCTGATAAGAAACTTGTTACTGCTCATGGCAAGGGTCTTCTTTTATATTTACTCATACAACAATTAGTACAATCATTTTATTTAATGCTCTTTGTTTGAATAAACATGAAGTAGATGGACTTTGCTATGTGAATTCCACTGAAGTTTGCCTGTTTTGACCACTAATATCATGACTGAAAAAGAAACAGTTTCTGTTAATCAAATTAAAAAACAACAACAGCTAAAATTAGCTTACAGACCTTTCACAGTAAACAGAGTTTAGATTCACATTCCACATTTCACTCTGGAGCAGATTTTATCTAGAAAAAGTAGCCTTTTTCTCTGGATGACTGGTGTGCTTGGCAATTCCAGGTGTTGGGCTTGGTCATCAACACTATTCCAACCCTTCACATTATTCGAGAAATGAAAAGAAGATGGAAAGATGATTTGCATCACATTAAAGATTTTCCTCTTGCAGAAAACATACAAGTAGGTATGTATTTCCCACCCCTTGGCTCTATATGACAAGTTTTGAGGGGAAATGCCGAGGAGGCTGCAATCTGGATACGCAGCTCAGGTTCACAAACATTGTTCTTGCATGTTAAAACGAGAAAGATCCAATTCTGAAAGCAGCCCCAGAATCCCAGGAGGAACACTTCAGATTCACACTTGATTCAGCAAACCTTCCTCTGATCCCACTTCCCAGGCAGGCCCTAACCGTACCCTGCAAGGTCTCACTCTCCCGTTTCTCTCAATATTAGTCTATACTGGCTGGCAAAGAGGGTCTTTGTACTGCACAACTGGAAAGCTTCTGCAGACCTTAAAGGGTGTTTAGGGGAAGAGGTGGAGAACTGGCCTAAAATAAACATGGAAAACAATTGCTCAATGTTCTTCTTGTATATTTAACGTTACTTGCTGCAATTGCCATGGTCATTATAAGTTATCTTAAATACGGCATAACGAGACCCACATTTAGCTCTGCTGCTCCTCCATGTGTGGAATACTGTGGCTCTCAGTTTAGAGAATGCTGAGGTCTTCAGGCAGGCCTCAGGGAGCCTGCCGCTATTCAGCTTCCTATTGCAAAACCTACAAGAAGTGAAGTAAAACATAACCTTTCACAGAAATCCTTTGAGTTATATACAGACACTAGTTTTGTTTTGCAAAGAGAATCTGGAGATATATGTTTGGAAAAAAAAAAAAAAAAAAAAAAAAGGAAGCCATGCAAAATTTGCAGAGGTCTTTATCACTGTCAGAAGAAACAGCGCAGATACCATTGTGGATAATTTTTGCCCCAAGTTGCCTGCCTGTCACTTTGTTTGGATGAAATGCTACCCTGATTTCTAAAATTAGGGGTTGTTTCTGACTTTCCCTGTTTACTGCTATACCAGCAAAAATGAAAGTGGAGATCAGTGTCAAGGTTTTCAAAAAAGTCTGGGGCAAGGACAGGGATGTACAAAAAGAAGATATGAAGAGAACAACAAAATAAAGATGTGCCTACCATGTAGCAGACCTTCTTAGAAAAACTATGATTAAATGAAACTTAAGGAGAAAAAAAGAAAAAAAAAAAAAAGGAAGTGTAAGACCGGAGCAAAGGGAAGAGAAAATAACTGCTTTCTTTCTAATAGTGGGTGATTTTTTATTACCACTTAACAGTGGGTAATTCCTGTAGTATCATCCAAGCTTAAATGGGGGTTGCAGTCATGTGAACAGACAGCTAACCACTGCAATGAGAACTTTAAGATTTTTTTAATTATAGATCTAAATTAAATTAAAATAAAATTAATAGACCAGATGCCTTTAGTTTCCTCAGAGTGAGTAAGATGGGACAAACAAAGCACAACCAAACCATTATTCATGTTAAGAGTCACACTTGCTGCGTGATAGAGTTACAATCCTTTCCCCAAAAGATTCCATATAAATGCAACTAATTTGGCATAAACATAAACATGCAAATCAAGTCAGAGTACTGGACAGTTCTCAACAACTTATGAAAAGGCTGATTCTTTCCTAACTCTGCAATGATCTGTGACACCGTGACTGCACTTAGTTCAACAGCAGATTCTCGGTGAGAGCATAAGAGAAAATAACCTCCATCTGGTTGGCGCTCACCTTTGGTACTTGAGCCCAGGGTCACTGCACTGAGGTTTCATTGCCAAGGGCTTGGTGGAAAGTTTTGTGCAATGAGGGAAGAAGAAGCTTACGCCCAGCTCCCACCAGGGAAGTGCCCTTGGCACTCAGTGGTGCTTCTGGGGATTACCTTTTCTGGGATGAGGCCTAAAACTCATATTTGGGTGAGGAATAAATGCTAAGTCCTGCACAGGGTCATCAAGGGCTAGCTAGACTGTGAACTCCAAGGTCATGTTGAAATGATCTTTGAACACTGGTTGTACAGGGCATATGTCTGCTTTATCATTATGTAAATCAACCCTTCTTATATAAACCAAGTAGAAATGTATTTCTACATATTGAAACGTTTCTCCATTGCCCCATATAGGGTTCTAACACTGTCCCCTCACGCTGATAGCCTTCTTTCACTCCTCACAGTGCCCAATTCCCAGGTGCTAGTATCATCATACACTAGCCCTGAATTCTTTATTTGATTAAACAATTATTTAATAACATTACTTGACAGATAAGCAGTGTTGCAGGGCACTCAGGCAAAAGACATTGCTGCCTGCCTCTTTCACATAACATCATAACATAACAGATTACCTTTGTGATGTTTGATCACACAGTCTTGCCACTTCAGCTCTTCCTGCCAGAAGCATAGCTCACCAGATTGTCCAGTGATACTTTGGTTCTTTCGCTTGTCATTTTCTGAGACACTGTAAATACATTTGAAATTGTGTTCCCACATTAAACATATTAAAACTGCCTTCTCTCTGATCTCGGAATACTCATGTAGGAACAACTATTCTTCCCAGTCCTACTTAATCTGCATCTGACCTTTGCAGTTACAAAGACTACAAAGGAAACAACAAACTAAGACTACAAAGGAAATGACTTGGGTTGAAAGAGACCTTTAAAGATCATCTAGTTGAACAAATTTCAGTTCTGGGTGCACTTCAGTTTGAACTCATTTCTTCTCACAAGTATGCACTCTACGTAAGATATGTATCGTATGCACGACATTCACTCTCTGATGCCTCTGTCAAGAATATATGCCCTGAGAAGAAGAAAGAAGATTATTCTAGCAAATATCTTAAGAATATCAACTGCAGGATACATAATAAACATTTTCATGTAATGATATACTCACAGACAAAAACCATATCTTGTCCCTGCCAACCTGACATGTTCTGTGATCCTAGTCAAATGAAGTCATGACAGCTTCACACCTTCTGGAACATGTTGCACTACTGCTACATAAAATTTTGAATTAAAGTTCTGGTCCGTGGATATATATCTTCAATGCTGCCCAGTTCTCTCATCAGGCATCAGAGTTTTTAATTGCCTCACCAGTGCCTCAACATGGAGACAGTAAAATGCAGCAGAATAGTGCTCTGACAGCATCTTGCACATTGGCATCACTGTCCTAGTTAGTGCCTAGGAAAGAGAGAGAAGAACTGATCCTGTTTGCTTCACAGCATATTCACCTCAGCTGCCAGCCCTAAATACCCCAGCATTATGGTGATTAATACAAATTTTGAGTTCTATTCAAACTGAGAAACAGGTCCCTCCCATTCTGAGATCTTTTTCATGCTGTTTATTACAGCCAAGTATAGTAGAAATTTTGTGAGATTGGACAGTTTAGCTATGCTTCCAAAATGCTGGATTCCACTCTCTGTTTATAGTCTATGGTTTCATTTCTACACTGAATCAGAATGTGAAATCATATCCCCAACCCAACAGGTCTGAATACTAATCCCTCTGTTGTTATTTCATTCGTTTCATAGTTCTGCTTGAGTAGTTAAGTCATCCTATTTAAAAGGCAACCCTTTTTTCTTACCCTAGGTAACTATTGATTGTAAAAGATCATGAAAATTTAGGGTTTTAAGTATTCCATTCAACATTTTCTACATTACTTATGATTACATGACGTTATCTGACACTACAAGCTGAAGCAGCTGACTGACTTTCCAGACACCATACCACTATTTAGCTGAGATGGGTGTTTGGAAATGTTCTGAGACTTAAAAAAAATTATTGGCAGGACTCCATCTTGGATCTAATATCAAAGTCCAGCACCCAGGCACAGATTGAAACACGTTTTCAAAGAAGAAGTGTTGGTTGGTGTCATGCTGCAGTCAGGCCTGGGAGCTGGGCATGAAACCAGACTTAGTGGAAACCGATCACACGCTACCGTGAGGCACTCAAGCTTCACCAGGTACCATGTACTGCTTTGCAGCACTTCACTTCCAGAAGTGCATGCAGCTTTATCTTGATAACACTAAGCCACACAAAGTTCATGTTCCAATTCACTTCAGTGGTAATAGTACAGACTATGAAAAAAACCTTTCTTTTATTCTTCATCTTTCCCTTGCATTGCTTGTTAGCCATTCCTTCCCAAAGTGACACAGAGTGTGGCAGTGTTCTCTTATAGCCTTTTCCATGTCTTGAATGATTGTTGTTGTCTGTGCACACTCGTTCTCTAAACCACCCAGTTAACACTAAGCCTGTATTCAGCACCAGCTGCAGGCACAAACACTCACCTTGCTACTGCTACCCTGTGCAGCTCTGCTTATAAATCCATGTAGCAGGAAAATCATAGTCTGCTTGTGCATTTCACCTGAACTTCACAGCCTCTGGGCATTATATTCACAACAGCCATGCCTGCACTGCAGAATCTCAGAGGATGGATCTGCACTGGCATGCCACACTGGTAAAACCCAATAACAGCGATATGTCTAGGACAGGTGCTTCTTTCCCTTGTTAGGGCAATAACTCCATCTCCACAAATTCTTCTGTATCAGAGATAATTTCCATTCTCAAAATTTGAATAAAAACAGATAGTGGCACTTATCAAAACAGCATTTATTTTTCTGTCAATGATTAGGATAGCAAAATATATTATTTTAAAATTTTAGGGCTCAGGTCCCAGGTATCAAATTGCCATTTAAAGCAATTAGTAATAAAATCAGCCAAATCTGCACATGAACTTCAGGACAACTCACACAACTGCATAACAGTAATGTTTTTGTAGAAATGAGAGACAAAGAGTTGCCTCTCTGCCCAAAATAGTCTGCAAAGACCAGATAGTAAAAGGATTTCAAATATGATTTGTAGAAGAATTCTGCATGTTTTTGTGGAACTTTAAGGCACATACTTTAACTAAGATAACTACTGATCTTTACAGCCAGGAAAAAGAAGTATGCATTAGGAGTTTTGTAGAAACCCCAAGTTTTCATTATTCAGTACCTATTGTGGCATGAAAATGGAGGGTATTAATGAGAAGGGGAGACAAACAGTTAAAACTGAGTTGGACAGCGCTGTGTGTAAAGAAAATGACTCTGATTCATCCGAAGCACCACATGCAGCTTTGGGTTCATTTAATTGTTCCACATCACCATTAGCTGCAGTAAGGACTTGCATTTCCATATCACCTTCCCCCAGCAGCTCCTAAAGTCTGGGGGACGCAATTTTAAGCCATCTACACCCGCAGATGAGTCTCCCCGCCTCAACCAGCCCTAAGCACAGCTTAAGACGGAGTCGTGCTGAAGCCTAAGGCACGATCTGGAAGCACGGCCCTGTTCCTGCAGAAGATTGCTTCCCTCTGATAACGCGGGGCACCCTTTGCTCTCACACCAAGCGGGTGGGCTAGGCCGCAGCCGCAAATTGTGCTCCCCCAGCCCACCCGCGGGCGGCCCCACGCAATAGCCCGCCGCCGTCTGACATCTAGCGTCGGACTGCGCGCAGGACAAGGCCCCCGCCGCCCGCTGCCTCGCCCGTGGGTATCAGGGATCCCTGCACGCTGCAAGATGGGCCTTGTGCTGCCTGCGGTCAGGCTGGCAGAGCCAGGCTGCTGCCAGGTTCTTGCTCGTCCTGATGGCTTCGCCTCTTGTCAGGGGGACATTGGGCTCGCGGATGTACCCCCCCGCCCCCCCCCCCAAGTTGGGTGACCTGTGGGGTGGTTGTGGTGTGGTCAACGTGTCAGGCTGGGGGGAGAAACCCAAAGGCTTCACGCTGTTCTGCCGCCTAACCACAAACAGGCATTTTTATCCCGAGACAAAATCCTGTCCGCCTCCGAGCCTCTCCTGTGCAAATGGCTGAGGGCAGGAGGTGGTGGCAGAGCTGTCCCCCGTCACTGCTTCTTCTGGGCCACCCCCTCGGTGCCGGAGGGCACCATCCAGCCACACTGCGAGGCAAAGGAGAGCAGAGGTCATCCAAAGTGTCCTGTGCAGCCTCTTACTGGTGCTAGAGAGGGAAAAAGAAAAGTGCATCGTTAAGACACAACTACTTCATAACAGACATGAAATTGCTTTGCCCCTCCTAGCAAGGCTATTACTAGTACTGATCCCAAAATAAATTAACCAAGTTCATTCCATCTGAAGAGTGAATAAAATAGTGTTTTTCAGGCTTCCTCTCGATAGTACACAAGATCAGTTAATAACCAAAAAACATCTGAGCAAATAAACTTCACTGAGTGAGTTTTAGTGCTGTAATTTCTATGCAAATTGCAAGGAATGCTGGGGTTGTATTTTAGATCCGTAATTGGATATCAATGTAGTGGTCACTGCTGTACAGAGTTATTGACACATCATTTCAATTCTGGTCCGTGGACTGGCCAAGTAAACAAAGCACAAAGAGGTTTTCAGACAATCCTGAAAGAATTATAAACAAAAAAACTTGTAGAAAGCAACAGTACTAGCATTCCTAAATCCCCTTCATGCTTTTGTACACTTATCCTTGCCTTTGCACCTCCTATCACTCCACCTTTATCACTTATTGTCAGGTAAAAAAGCAAAATCTGCAAGAGCAGTCTTTCTTCTTGACTGGATGATAAGAAAAAAAAAAAAAAGGAATATAGTTCTATACACAAGGTGTGTATTTTCCACTTGAAACCTTATTTCTGGCTTGATATTAAATTTGCTATTTTTGCAAGGGTTGTGTAGGAATATAATGAAAGGTGAAGGTTATAGGTAGATACATGTCTTTCATTCAACTCACTGATGCAGTTTGGAAAAAGGACTTTTTTACAGCAAATGGGAAAATGAATGCCCCTCCATTGTTTGTTCTGAAAGGAAGGATTTTAGAGTCTTTCTTACACTGCTTTCTTTAACCCTTTCCATGCAGACAATAATTAGGTCAAACTGGAGAGGTTTAACTTGAATCTCCATATTGCTAAATTCTGCAGTCCACTGTTACTCAAAGAGCTGTCATATACTCCATCATGATGACAGAAAGCTGAAGACAGGCCATTGTAAAATTCAAGGATATGCCTTTTTCTTGCAAAATGTCCCCTGAAAAAGCACACAGTACATTCTCCTTGTAAGAAACCAGAAGAAACTGTGAATTCATAGGCCATACGAGGTGACTTTTTTCTTATGAACCAGAAAAAAAATCAACAGATGGAGTATTTGAGAGTAATTTCGCCTGGCATTGCTAGGAGCCAAATCAGATTGTGAGAAAGGCACCTCATATTGTAAAGGACAGAAACTAATCACAAAGCTAATAAAAATAACACTTGCCATACTCAGCTACTAACAGGAAATAAAACTGCCAATGAAGTAGCAGAGAATGAAATGCACAAGAAAGTCATTTAAAAAGTCTTGGCATATTAAGCACTGATATTTTAACTGAAAATTCCCCATCACTATAAATTGGTAAGGCCATCAATTTAGAGTGTTGAGGGCAGAAGGACAGAAGCTTTCGAGCCAACAGCCTATAAACTCCTTCAGCCAAGGACAATTAAGTCCACGGTAGTTATGGAAGAAAGATATGTCAGGAAAGGAGAAATCCTAGATGACAGCTTCAAACACTTCTCCCCCGTGTGGTGAAGGCAGAAGGTTACATCCCCAACCAGAAATAGCTGTCAGTCCTAAACCCTAGGGTTTATGGTTAGGGATGCATGCCACACTCACCTCTCAAGGTCAGTCTCCCTAATCAGGATGCTATCAACAGCACTTTGGAGCTGAAATAAATAATGTGTGCTCACCTGATCAATGGACAAAAAAAAACAAAAAACAAACAAACAAAAAAAAAAAACAGACATTTTGCAGGTTTATTTTTGCTGCATTTTCTGACAACACTATCAGAAAGGTGAGTTTGGAAAACTACAAGTCTAGGGAGCCAAAAAATTAGTTGCAGTCACTGACATTGACTTTCTTCAACTCTAGACATTGCTGTTTGCATGTTTAGCAGCAGGGTGATGTCACTTTGCTCTTGTTAGTTTACTTGATATTCCCCCTCATTAATGACATATGACTTAAAAAGATGTAATAATAACCACTACATCAATCCCAAGGAAGTATGTGCTAAATTACAAAGACTTTCTTCAACTCTAGACATTGCTGTTTGCATGTTTAGCAGCAGGGTGATGTCACTTTGCTCTTGTTAGTTTACTTGATATTCCCCCTCATTAATGACATATGACTTAAAAAGATGTAATAATAACCACTACATCAATCCCAAGGAAGTATGTGCTAAATTACAAAGACTGTCACATGTACTCTTTATAAAAGGTGCACCTCTGATCCACTTCAGATATCTTTGAATGGGAACTTGCCACAGACATTTCAAAGCATCTTATCTTTATTGCTTCTTGAACAGCAAAATAAAGTCAAACCCATGGAATGTGCCCCTGCTCAGCATGAATGAAGAAATCATAGCCCGAGTGCAGCCAATTTATCCAAAGCACAGTGAAACCCTAGGTTTCTCCATGAATATACATATATGTGTTTTAAGGAATACTTTTGCCACAAGTCAACAAACCAGCCCCCCTCCAACAAAGCATACCACGCTTTGCTCCCAGGAACAGCTCCCAGAAGCTTCGTGGGGACTGGTCAGCGCTCAGTGCTCACATAAACCCCTCTCAAAGGTAGCTCATAGTGGCAGCTATCCACTTTAACCCAGCCATTTTGAACTTGGTCCTGAACACACAATAAGGCAAAACATGTACATTTCAGGACTTTTTATTTAGTTGTCTTTGGCTTCATATTGGTAAACACTGCCTATGGGCACAATGTTAATTGCATTGTATAATAGGATACCTATTACATTAAAAAATATTGGAACAAAGCCTCAAATCCTGGGTGTACTGAACCTCTGAGTACTGAAAATCTCTTTGTACAGCCCAAATCCTTTTGAAGAACAAGTGTGAGGAGGTACTAAAATATTGTAAGAGCAACCTTGTCATGATTTTGTGTTTCCTTATCATCCTTGAACAGAAAGTGTGTCTATCCAGCATCTTGCAGCAGAGTGCTGCTGTAAAAAATGTATTTTTTGGCATGGCTCATACTTCACAAATATAATTAGAAATTAGTACATTAATTTTTTAAGCTATCCCTTTTTTTTCTTCTTGACTCTATTCCACGTCAGCACAGATTATATCAATCTGCAGATGATATAAAACTAACTTTGTAGCTACCCAAGCCAGTACTCTGAAGAGCTGAAAAGCCATATTAATTATCGCTGAAAAAAAAAAAAAAAATGTAGTTTTGCAAAGTTTGGGCATGTATGCCCTTAATTTGGGTCTTTAAGTAGGTAAATTTTCTTTTAAATAAATAATACAGGGAAGCAAATGAAGTGCCTTCACCTCTAACTCTCTGACTGATGGTATCTCTCAGAAATTAGGTAGCTATGTGTCTGCTGCAGGAAAGGTACAGAGGAGAGAGATACAACTCTCTTTTTTTAAATAAATAAGTAAATAAAAATTCCTTAGCTTCTGCTATTGTCATCCTGTTGGTCATTTCATCCAAAGATGTTTTGCCGTGGGGCATAATTATATGGGTTTAATTTTTATATGTGTGGGAAATTGAAGAAGTAATAAACTTAAAAAAAAAATCCATGTACTCCAAGACTTAGAGTTTATCTCATTCTTGGATGTGGAGAGAATGTTTTTGAAAGGAGACTTCCTAACACCCACCAAAACTGATCCCAAGACAATGATTATTTTTCCTAATATGTCTCTGTTTTCATAGAATCTTGGAATGGTTTCTGTTGGAAGGGTCATTTAAATATTTCCTGTTCTTTCCTTTTCCTGTTCTTTTTCCTTATCTGTACTTATAATGTATACATTTCCAATTGTGCTTTTTTTTGTTTATTTGATTTTTTTTTGTGCTTTCCCCACTGCTAAGGTAAGGCTAAATGAAATGACCCCATGTGTTTGCATTTCCTTGCACAACGCTATCTTGTACAATCGGTCCTTGCTGAAAGTACGTGGTAGGGGCAACACTTTTCCCACACTACCTCTGACTGCAAGTGAGGGATCCCGGATGGCATTTTTGCCAGCGAGACAAAGCAGCAACTGCCTGCTTGCTTTGGAGTGAGAGGTCCTAAGCAAACACAGATTCAGGCAGGGGTGGTTTGGGGCTCTCTGTTGCTATTGGCACCAGCCAAAGGGAAATCATGTTGCTGCCCCCATGGAGGGCAGTAAGCCTCCTGCCACATCTTGTCTCCCTCACCCCAAAATGTCACTTCGGGGTGGGGGGAAAGAGATGTACAGGTTTGTGTTAGGCTTGTGTTAGGCTCTACTCCACAAGTTGTGGGGCGTCACATGCTCCCAGCAGGCTGCGTGGACCTATTAGGCTGAAATTGTGCATGCCATAGAAGAGCCAAGAGTGACTGTGGAACTGGGTATCAGACCAGTGGGTATCAGCCGTATTACCTGGGGAGGCTCCTTTTTCCCTTCAGCTGTACAATTAAATCCCAGTTTATTCATACGTATTCTGGCCCATGTTTCAGATAGGTTTATTTACCTCCGCAAAAACAGATCACGATAAATCACTGGCAAAGGGTTCCTCCTCTGCCTGGCTTTCCCTGAAACTTCTAGCCAGGGTTCTGCATTGGTCCTTCAGCACATTCCTATGCCTTTACATTATCCCTGAATCTCATGCCATGGGTAATTTAGATAGCTGCAAACAGTGAGTTAGAGTTTGTAACAGTACCTCCACATGTCCTCCTGGGAATCCATGCTGAGTTCTCCTACTCTTGGATTGCACAGAAATACACAGATGGTTGAGTGAACCCATGAAATAGTGGGACATAACTGCAGAAAGGTGTTCAGTTTTTGAGTTAACCATTAGCCACACCTTATTCCTCAAAAGTAGACATAGAAAAACTTCCATCTGAAGAACTCGTGGTTCATGTAAAGCAATATAATTGATTAAAAGTAAACTGTATTTCTCCAGTTTTGAGAATGTAATATCCCATTCACTACTGGATGAATCTGTTGTTAAGCCATGTGTGACAACTATTTCAAACTCTAATGGAGTGAGATTAAGGCTATTAAAGATTTACAGTTTCTCCTTCCTCTAGGAGACACACACCTTATTGTGATATGCTATACACCTTTTCCAAAGTCTGAGAGTTTTGTGAGTTTTTACAAGTTGGAGAGCATTACCTACTGGATCACACTTTCTGGGTGAGATGGAGGGATTGCTGCTGATGTCAAAAACTGTTTCTCAGACACTGGACCATGGAGTCTCAGGGTGGGATATTACCATTGTCATATCTCAAGACACACAGGTCTGCAAAACGTATATTATGAAAAGTAAGGAGGCAGCAGCAGTTAAATGCTAAGACTGTTGGTTACTTAAACGGTCATACAGCCAAGATGGAAAAGAAGTTTACACAGAAGTTACTCATTTCCCTCTTGAGCTCTTCGCTCATCACTCGTGGAACACCAACTGAAGATTTTCAGCCAAAATGTATTATTTCCATGGTGTGAGATCAGCTAGAGGCATTTATACCCCTGTGACCTCAGGAGGTCACTGAACACATCGAGACGCAGTCCTGGATTTCCAGGTACAGACAGCGCTGGAGTCTTGGAAGAGAGTAAGAAAAAACAAGAAAATAAAACAAACATTAACTTTGGTGGATTATCGCCACAGAAGTTGAGAGGATTGTTTTGAATACACTTTATTATTTCTTTACAGAGGAAAGGCAAGATCTGCGAGCTTCAGAGATGTAAAGTGAAGCTTAGCAGCAGCTGGGGAAGGTTTGAAGATGTGCCTTCAAGGGAAGGTGGCTACTCCAAGCCACACATGCAGCAGAGTAGCCAGCTGTGTTGTGTGCAGGGACAATTGTTTTGATCTGCACACACTTTTGGAAAGCAGTGATTTAACAGAAAGGAGATTTACTCCAACAGGAATGAACTGCAACTATCCAAGTAGCCTGAAGATTTGTTGGACCATGCATATTACACCTAGTTGCAAATTTAACTCTATTTAACAGTGGATTCAAGGCGTTACCTTGGATGTTTCAGAATACCTGTGGCACCAGCACCAGATATCCCATGCTCTCCCTTCCTCTAACAGCACCGCCCTCCTGCTGCCGCCAGGGCTGGGGGCACATCTCAGCTGCTCCATGGCTGCAAACACTCTGCAGCCCCAGTGCTAGCCTCAGCAGCCCAGAATCATCCCTGACCCCTCTCCCTTTGGAGGACCAAAGCTGTGCCTGGAGTCAGCTGGGCAGGGCATGACAAAAAGGGTTAAATTTCTGTGATTTCATTCATCTCTCCTTCGGCAAACACTTTTCTTTTTCTTTTTTTTTTTTTTTTTCTTCCGACCTAAGTCATTCCATGACTCTCTAATCTTAATCTTCTAAGGTGAACACTGATGGTGTTAATACTGCCTTGCAGTCACCCGTCTGACTCCATTACAATACAAATATCTTTTTTTTTTTTCCCCTGAAAAACAAAGCTCCCAATATGTAAAGCTTTAAAGCAATGTGATAAAAGATAAAGTAACTTACTTAGTGTAATCACACATCAGGTAATATCCACTGTACTTGAAAGCTCAAAAAACAACCTCCAAGCTTTTCCTTAATTTTCCTATTTGGACCCTCACGTTCAGGAGGAATCTGCTACTCAAGCTACAGTAAGGGTTGCTGGATGTCCTAAGCTATTCACTTGAGAAGTCCTTTCACTTCAGCAGTATGTTGATGTCACTTCAGGTATCTTGAAAAATCTTGTATCTCCATTGCTTGTCATTTGAAACTTGAATGTTCAGCTATACAAGTGCAAACAGCTGTTTCTAACAATTTCCCAGAACAGAAAAGCCAACGGAAGTGTAGCCCACTTGTACACAGACTAGAAGTTGTGTATTAAGTCCTAAAAGATAGTAGCAGCTTTAAAAAAAATCTTGTAACAGAGAGTGCAAATAAAAACTATATTACCAAATGAGAAAACACACATTTAGGCCTATTTACTGAAAACTACAGTTGTGTATGTTTTGCCATAGCTAGCTATGATACTCATGCGCATTCACTGGGGAAGCCAATGGCTGACTGGTATAAATTGTTTTGTATAAGCTCAAGTTCTTCCTTAATACAAAGTTAACATGGATTGATTTTCCATTTTCAAATAAATACCTATGTTTGGTTCCTCCCATCATTTTCCCTGCATTTTTCTCTCTGACATAGCAATTCCCTTTTATAACGGTATTAATTTCATGTGACTTTGGTCTGTCTTAGCCTGCCTTCAAAAATGGCTGTCTGGAAAGCACACCCTTGGGAAAGGGAGCCAGGCTGCCGGTATGGAAGGGACGCAGGACAGAAGGAATCAAAACATCCCTTTTCCCTTATTTATTTATTTATTTATCTCCTTCAAACCACTTTCACTGCTCCTTGTCAGTGACGACACAGTGCCAACAGATAGACCTTTGCTCCAAAATGCTGCAGATACCACATGGAGATACCAGAAGAAGAAGTTTTCCACAAGAAGAAACGGTGTGATTGATGAGGTATCATGAATCACTCTATGCTGTGTTTAGGATCTCCCTATACATGGTAACTACATAAAAACTAGAACAAGCTGTCCAACCCATTGAAAATAAGACAATTTGATTTTACCCAGAGGAAAGGGAAATAACCAAGTTGTGCGGGAAGGGAGCCAAGGGGCTGTAGAGATTCATTGGATACCCCAGGCTGGGAATCACAGGGCTGTGGCTTAAAACACCCAGAGAAAGGCCAGCTTGGGCTGCAGCACTGACGAAAAGGCTCGACAACATCTTTTTGGGAGGGTTTAAAGGTTGGAACCATCCACGATCATGACAACAGTGGGGGTGTTCAAAGAAAGGTTGGACCTAGTGCATAGGGACACGGTTTAGTGGGTGACATTGGTAGCAGGGTGATGGTTGGGCCAGGTGATCTTGGAGGTCTTTTCCAACCTTAATGTTTATGACTCTGTGATACACTGATCAGAGGCTAGAGCCTGAGCTGGAAAAGGTCATATGGAACATGTGGACCAAGGTAGATAAGGCTGCAATTTGCTAGGTCCTGCATTTTTGCCACCTAACCCAACCCATAAAAGTGGCCTAAAAGAAAGCCGGAGAGGGACTGTATCAGGGAGTGTAGCCATGGTACAAGGGATAACGGCTTTGAACAAATGGAGGGGAGATTTAGATTAGATGTGGCGTGGGGAAGAAATTCTTCACTCGGAGCACAAGCGCACGTGGGAATTAGGGCTAAAAATGCACCTTGCTTCTCTTCTTTTCCATAAAGAATAGAACGAAATTACCTAAAAACCAGTGTTAAAAATAAACCCAGGGCACAGGATGGGAGGTGCAGGGCAGTCCCTGTGGCCATGGGGCAGCCTTTCTCTCTGGCAAGCCAAATGGCCTGGGGCAGCCAGCCCCAGAAAAGGGGTGCAGCTGGTAGCCCTGCCGTCCCCCAGCCATCCTCCCCACATTACTTGTCCAGGATGACGCCAGATGGTACGCAATTCCCCTTTGGCCAGTTGGGGTCAGCTGTCTTGCTTCGGTCCCCTCCCAGCTCCTGCTGCACCCCCAGCCTGCCTGCTGGCAGGATAGAGCAAGAAGGTGAAAATTGTAGCTGTCTCAGAAGCCACGTGAGGATGGGGGCTGTCTCCTCTCCCACCAGGAGGTCTGTACGGACGCTGTATTGGGAATGGTCTCTTGCCCTGTTGATCTACAATGTGCTTACTAAGTCAAGGTTTGATCACAACAAAAAGCTGCCCCAGTTTAAGGTGATCAAGGTGCAGCAGAAGAGGTACGGTCTTTGCTGTCAAAGGAATTCTTCATTCAGAAAGCCATTAAAAAAATAGTAATAAGATATTAACATGTATATGGTACATGGGTGAGGCCAAGGTTTATTTTAGCCCTGAAGAGAGCAGCCTTGGATTCTAATGCCTTTGGAATCAAAACTTCCATCTTCTAATTAGAAATGTTACATTTTCTTTTAATCTGTGAAGGAACAGGGCCCTTAAAAACCACAGAACAATTTCCTGGGTCTGCTACAGATTTTTGTGTATTACCTCTCCCAAGCCTTTGCATTATGTTTCCGTACCATATAGGAAAATTATTTTTGATTAATAACTTGAACACACTAGTGTAAGAAACACAGGACCAAAGCTCTTGCCATTCACCTGCTACCGAAGACAACCACACCATTTCTTCCCTCTTCTGAACTGATCTCCTCCTGTCTTAAAGTATTAAAGACTTCTACCACCACAGAACTTCTCACCACTGGACGAAGCAATTTCTACAGCTTACAACCAGAACGCATGTAGCTGGTACATCAGACTGTTGTGTCTGTGCAGGACCACAACCTGTGTTTGCATTGCATGTAGCTTCCCCATTCTTCTGACTGTCCCAGAAGCAGGATTCTGGATCACTTCCTGCTTGAGTTTGGTTGCCAGTGTCATGAATACGTTCTCATCCTTGGAAGAAATTCCTCACTGACACATCTCAAGGACTGATTTCTCTTTCTCTCACTTTTTTTTTTTTTCCATCTGCATTAAACCATAAGTTAGCCCCTATCATAGTAGCAGCTGATGGCTTCGTCACTTGAAAATATTTGTTTTCCATGAAAGCCAAAGTTTGCATTAAATTGTGTTTTACAGGCCCTTAAATTTCTTTCTACGGCTTGAGTGTTCAGGTGATACATATTTTTTTGTATTTCCTCATTTTTCTTCTTTCTTTAGAATGACTGTGCTTGGCTTCACCATGTTAACAACCTTGCTCGGCATGTTTGCATGTTACAGCTTCCACCAGTGCTTAGTCCAAATACCACTTATATCCCTTTCACAGCTTGTCAGGAAAAACAGCGTGGTCACAGAGGCCTATGCGCATTGTTGCTTACAATAAGTAATACAATGAAAAGTGGTATGTTTTTGCTGAAAGAAAATACATTTGCCTTTGAGTTTTAGTGCAGCTGAACTGAAAACAATTATTTTTTCCAGTTGTTTTCAGTATGTAAAGACTTAAACATTTCCTGGAGTGCTGAAGCTCTGAGACAACTGGGGTGGGATGCCCAGCGGGGCATGCTGCAAGGCTTTTAATCAAGCTAAGAAGGTGGTCACCCATTCACCCTGATACCTGGACTAAGCCATAGCTCTGGTTCACACCAGGATTCATACCCCTCTGCCTATGAATGCCATGGAAGTTGATAGACCTGCTGTGAAGCCCTAGGAGGCATCTCTGCAGCCCTCCTCAGGGAATGAGACCTCAGGCCTCAGGCCTCCTCCTGGTTTGGAGATATACCTGCAAGACTTCTTTTTTTGGGTAGGCATTTAACAGACAACAGCCCAGCAGACAAAAATACAGCCCTTCTGAATGAAGTGTCAGCCTCTACAGTGCGGAAATAACAAAGGGGGGGGGGGGGGGGGGCGAGGGGGAGTGGAACTTATTAAAGCGGCAGACAGCAGCAGAGGGCACTGAGGATTTAATTTTAGCCAGAACTCATGCTCTTAGGACTTTTGCCATGATCCAGCTTTTCAGCACTTACATGATAATATATAAATTGGTAGCTGCTGCTGCTCCTCCTCCTCTTTCTTCAGATTGTCTTCAGTCAGCCAAGCTCCTGTGCTGCAGAGCTTCTCACAGCTCAAACTCACACTGGCTGTTGCAGGCTCACCATCTTCTTGTCAAGGAAATGTCTCTGCATGTGTGTGCTGGTGCATCCACTCAGTGCAAGGATGCTGGCTGCAGAAATGAAGACCTTTCGCTTAAGAAAGTATCAGACATGGATCCACACCATACCCATAGACTGACCCTCAAACAATGTTCCTTCAGCCAGTGCCCTGGCAAAAAACATCCTCACTGCAAAGCTCCTTGCAGGCTGTCCCTTCCTTTGGCAGCCACTTGCCAGCCCACTTGTATCTTGCTGGCATGCCTGTAGCATGTCAAGGGACTTGTGTTTTCTCCTACATGCTACTTCCATCCACAGTCTCCGATGAGTCTCAGCATCTTGGGTGAGATGTCCCACAGAAATAAATGTCCTGCAAGGAGATCTGTCATCAGGGAGCTGTCTCTTCCTACCTAGCTTCAAGTTGTGTGACTTTTAGGGCACAGCTGGGATACAGGAATGTTTCCACTAGGCAGCACATCCTCTTGAGAACAGAATAGGTAGCCTGGCTCATTTCTACCCAGTGTAATGCCAGCCTCTACAGGAGGAGAACTCCATCTGCTGGGAAATCAAATTCAGCCAACGTGGTAAGGGGCAGGAAGACACTTGGACTAATGAAGTCTACTCTATCCAGATGTTCATAGGCACATGAAGCACAGATGCTCCCATGTGGCATTTGAGCCCTGTGCACTGACCTGCAGCTTGAGCCTTGTCAGCTCCTGGACTCCTTTCAGCTAAAGACTGTAACCATCAACACCCCATCCCATGCTAACCTTTTCACCTCCTCATCTACAGCTGTTTCTGCATCCCATTAAACAGCAGAAAGTGGGTTAGTAGAGAAAAAGTGTTTAATACTTATGCCACAGGGGGAGACTACTACAGGAGTACTGCTCTGGTGTTTGTCTTGCATGCATTTGTCAAATGCAACTTAAAGAAGAGTTTCTGCACCAGACATTATTTTCTAGTTCTGGGGAACTAGAAAATATTAAACAGGATTCTGGGTTAACCTGGAAGGCAAGAAAGCAAAGCTAAGGAACATTCATTAAAATAAATAAATAAATGATCTGTGTTTGAATCTCTGGCTTTGTCTTCTGTTCCTATAGGCTGATCACAGTGTCCTGCCACACTCCAGAGCTTGGTGCTGCTGCAGGTACAGGAACGGAGCCACTTGATGCGGTGATGTCCTGGTGTCCCACTAGACCTGGCCCTGCAACATGAGTGGATGCGTTCCAGCTGCATGCTAGCACTGCACCACTTGGGGTTTAGGTCAGGGTTAAAAAGAGCCTCCAGAGCTGAAGAAAGCTCCATTCTCTGTCTAAATAAACAAACATGAGTAACAGTTGGTTGTTTTTTTGTTTTTTTTTTTTTTTTTGTTTTTTTTTTTTTTAATAAGGAATGTTGTCAGTCCTATTTTATTATGCGTAATAGAAGGAGGTGAAAAAAAATCAGTATAAGCACTGCACCTAACCTACTTAAACTACAATCACAATGTTATCTGAATGCCTTACAACATTGTTTAAATCCAACAAGAAGACAAGAAAACAACAAATCTATGCAGGGTTTTTTATACATATGGTGAGAAAGTTTGCAAAGTGTTAAAATATATTTTCTGTTCTGTATGCTTCTGGTACAAGGAAGTGATGTGCAGAATACTGTATACTTATGAGCAGAGCTTTGACTTATACAAGCTATATTCAACTTCAACACATATACTGTATATCTTAAAATATTACTCCAAATCTCCTACAGTTGCTCATATAAAGTCAAATCCAGCACCTACTAAAGTTCAGCCAGCTGACTCACTTTGACTCCAGTGGGCAATTGACTAAGCCCATGATAACTGTGAAGTACCTGACAGTCTAATCGTATTCATATGAAAAAAATCACATTGCATAGATTTAAACAGGAAGACATGCAATAACAAGACAAGTCACAGTATAGCAAAACCTTGTTTCTTTGGTGAAACAGAAGCAGATATAAAAGTTACAAAGATTTTAGACTTTCATTCACAAAAAACAGACATTCACATTATACACTATACAAGATAATATAAATAGAGAAAAGTATTATGTGCATTGTTTGGGGGCAGGGGTGGGGAATGAACCAGCCAACGCAGTGACGCATTGCCATGTTGAACGCACAAAGACTGGGTATCCATGGTGGAGCAGTCGCTGCAATTTTTTACGAGATGTTGCCTGGGACTGTAATCACTGTTCCCAATAAGCCATGGCAAGGTCGCAT
Organism: Anser brachyrhynchus; assembly: GCF_964034855.1. Lineage (NCBI taxonomy): Eukaryota > Metazoa > Chordata > Aves > Anseriformes > Anatidae > Anser > Anser brachyrhynchus. The sequence goes on along the minus strand of NC_137697.1, from coordinate 73,185,006 downwards.
CATGGGCTGCTCTGCCTGGGACAAACTTGTACATGTTGGCTGGGTTTTCAATTCTCCTCCTTTCCTTTTCAACTTTTTGCATCATATCCCCACGCTAACACAAAGGCATAAGCCTCCCAACTCTGTTTGTATTTGCAGTGTTATTTTGAAAGTTGTATGTATGTATCCTAAGGAACTTACTTTATTTATCCTTTTTTTTTTTTTTTTTTTCCTGTGCCCAAAGACGTGCAGGGAACTTTGCAGAAACAACCAGACACAGTCCTTTATGTGGAGAGGTCCTTCCAAACATTACCTTCTACAATTACTGTACACATCCAGGTCAGTTGTCGCACTGACCAGGGTAAGAAATCGTAATAGAAAACTCCTACGCACACACTGCACCAACTACAACCTATAATCTCTTTGTGCACACACTTCTTCCTAGAAAGCCAAGATCCTGATTCTTCCATAAGTCACACAGTTCTCACCCATCTAACCACAAACAAATGATCCTGTTTAGCAGGAATTTTGTTCTCTGGGAAAATAGCAAAAGATGGTTCCAAAAGTGGAGCTCAGGGGCTAATACTGCACTGGCGAGCTCTTTTAATCTTCTTTGCATGGGTAAAATAACATCCAATAAATTAAATCAGTATGGCTTACTTCATTTATTTATGTACGCTTCACAGCTGCAGCATTCATACACAAACATTCATTACTTTATAAAAAGATTAAAAAATGGTTATATATACAAAATTATTTACTTTTTTGATTTTTGTTTGTTTTTTACAAAAAAAGATCCCCCAAACATTAGGTCTATCTCCATTTTAGAATGCAGAGACCTGTAATATAGACCTTGTGGTTAATGTTGTGAAAGTAATTTTTTTTTTTTTCTATTTTTTCTTTCTTTCAGAAAAGGTGGCCCTGGTTGATAAAGTTAATGTATTAGCACTTGGATTTTTACAGGCCCTCCTTGTCATATACAAGTCCTCCATGCAGTCCTTTCTCACAAATGATGAGGCTAGAATGGAGAGCAGAAAAAAAGTTCCACATTGCAGTCCCTAGTTCATGCTATATCCCCACTTTATGTGCTCTAAATTTTGCGTCACATGGACACACACTGTACCTTGGATGGTAACTGGCACAGTTTGCATTAAAAAAAAAAGTCATGTCACTTGTGTGTTTATCTTCACCTTGTAATAGCAAATTTCAGTCAGTGAAGTTATTTCAACCATTTCCAGCCTAGGTAAACAACATAAAAACAATGTCACAAATGACTGAAGACCTCTGAGGCCATTCTAACCATAAATATGCCTGAACTTAGTGTGACTTTTCATTTTATATACAGGATTTTTAAAACAACACACAATTAAACAACATTAAAATCATCTTATTTACATTTTCATTGGTGCTAAAATTGAGCTGTTTAAATATTGCAGAAGGCTGGTATATATCATAAAATGGTCCACACTGATGGCATATAGAAAACTAATAATCATGATAGGCTGGAAATGGTTTCTTTTTATCCCCATAAGCACTTCTCCTCTATATAATTTTTATTTTTTATTTTTTTTGTTTTCTGATAAACACAATATTTTTGCAAAATGCATTGTGAATACCGGAGTCCATAGTTTCAAAACAATTTGATAATACTCCTATAAGTGATAGAAAAGGCACAGAAAGTTAGAACTTTGGCTGAAATGGTGGAAATCCCCATTCACCATTTAGCACTCAGCGCCTTGAGTCCTGCCATGTCCTGATCCAGCGATGGTAGTGTTTTGATGAATTTAATGATGTTCCCTTTCCTGATGAAGAATGTTTATAGTAGTATTTCTTTGAATAAGTCCTTTGGTATGTGGACGCTGTAATGAAAAGGAGGGAGAAAAAAAAAAGAAAATTAATTTGAAATGATTTCAGCATGAATGGACTGGCTACATTTCACATTAAGTTTCTATTATTCTTGATTAATTAGGGAGTTAACAAATGATTAACTGGTACTAAGGCCATGTTACAGACAGAAAAAGCATCTCTTGAAAATAGTTAGATCACATCTGCAGAAGGCATTGTTAGCATTATTAGGAACCTATGAATTCACAGACTTTGTAAGAATGTTGCTGCTTAATTGAAAAGAGTCTTAATGGCTTTTGTAAAAACAGAAAAGGAACATTTCCATTAGTTTTAGAATGCCAGTGATTTTTCTACAGATAGCGTGAGCTGCACTGCTGTCATGATCTATAATACACGGTTTGCACTTCTCTTAAAAAATATACTCATTTCTTTTCATTACTTATCATTATGGATGATCATCTTTACATTAATGAGCCTATTATTTCTGAGACAGCACTGTTTCTTTTTCAGAGAACTTACGATTCATGCATGTAATTTTAGGCATATCCCATCTTCCATTCCCTTGGCACCGGATGGTTGGAATATGACGCTGGATGAAGCCATCTTTGCAGTGATATCTAATAAGTGAGTTGATCTCATAACGAGGTTTCATCTTCCCAAAGGTCTTTGCATTTTCCACAACAGGAGGCTGACCACAGGCAACTTAAAGGAAGACAAAACCCCAAACATCAGTTTGTAAATGCCCTTCTGAGGTAAATTCTGCCTATGGGGACATGTCAAGAGATTTCAGCAAAAATCCCAAGAGACATGTCCAAATAAGGACAGGGAGATCACTCTTTTCTGTAGTTCTCTGGTTTTGTATATCAAATACAATAATGATGGAAATGGTAAAACTGCAAATCATGTGGTTAATATTTCCTTTTTGGTTTAAATTTCTGATGTAAATTTGAACCAAAAAAGTCTTCATACTCACACAAATAAAAGATTTTCACTGGAAAGCTGCAAAACCTGAAAATCAGTGAAGTTATTACAAGCATTTAATAAAAAATATCTCATTCTCAAAACTTCTCAGGTCTTCCTCAACAGCAGAATTTTTAAAAGCACTTAAAACTCAGGCACACTTCAACACACAAAGAACGTGTTATCAAAATGCTGTAAATGGTAATTGGGCAACAGTGGAGTGCACAAGAGATTTTGGTTTCTTCTTTACTTTCCTAGTCTAAAGAGGCAAAGAACAACTAAGGTGTTAATATACAGCTTCTGGCAACTCTCATGTTTCAGGTTTCATTGACCCAGGGAACTACAGGTCACTCTCACCTCTGTGCCCAGCAACATCATGGAGCAGACCCTCCTGGAAGATCCTCCTTAGCATGGTCTAAGGCACATGGAAAATAAGGAAGTGATTGGTGACAGCCAGCATGGCTTCACTAAGGTCAAATTGTGCCTCACAAATCTGGTGGCCTTCTATGATGGGGTTACAGCAATGAAGGATAGGGGAAGAGCAACCGACATCATCTACCTGAACATGTGCAAAGCATCTGACACTGCCCCCATGATATCCTTGTCCCTAAATTGGAGAGACATGGATTTGATGGGTGGAACACTCACTGGGTAAGGAATTGGCTGGAAGGTTGCACTCAAAGAGTTGTGGTTGACAGCTCAATATCCATGTGGAGATTAGGAAGGAGTGGTGATCCTCAGGGATCAGTGTTGGGACTGGCACTGTTTGACATCTCTGTCAGTGACATGGGCAGTGGGACCGAGTGCATCCTCAGCAAGTTTGTCGGTGACACCGAACTGTGTGGTGTGGCCGACACACTGGAGGGAAGGGATGCCATCCAGAGGGACCTGGGCAGGCCTGAGAGGTGGGCCTGTGCAAACCTCATGGAGTTCAACAAGGCCAAGTACAAGTGACCCTGCATCTGGGTCACGGCAATCCCAAGCCCAAATACAGGCTGGGCAGAAAATGAATTGGACCAGCCCTGAGAAGAAGAACCTGGGAATGTTTCATAGAATCATAGAATCATAGAATATCCTGAGTTGGAAGGGACCCTTAAGGATCATCAAGTCCAACTCTTGACACCGCACAGGTCTACCCAAAAGTTCAGACCATGTGACTAAGTGCACAGTCCAATCTCTTCTTAAATTCAGACAGGCTCGGTGCAGTGACCACTTCCCTGGGGAGCCTGTTCCAGTGTGCAACCACCCTCTCTGTGAAGAACCCCCTCCTGATGTCAAGCCTAAATTTTCCCTGCCTCAGCTTAACCCCGTTCCCGCGGGTCCTGTCACTGGTGTTAATGGAGAAAAGGTCTCCTGCCTCTCGACACCCCCTTACGAGGAAGTTGTAGACTGTGATGAGGTCTCCCCTCAGCCTCCTCTTCTCCAGGCTGAACAGGCCCAGTGACCTCAGCCGTTCCTCGTACGTCTTCCCCTCCAGGCCTTTCACCATCTTCGTAGCCCTCCTCTGGACACTCTCCAACAGTTTCATGTCCTTTTTATACTGTGGTGCACAGAACTGCACACAGTACTCGAGGTGAGGCCGCACCAGCGCAGAGTAGAGCGGGACAATCACCCCCCTTGACCTACTAGCGATGCCGTGCTTGATGCACCCCAGGACACGGTTGGCCCTCCTGGCCACCAGGGCACACTGCTGGCTCATATTCAACTTGCTGTCTACCACGACCCCCAGATCCCTCTCTTCTAGGCTGCTTTCCAGCGTCTCATCGCCCAGTCTGTACGTGCAGCCAGGGTTTCCCCGTCCCAGGTGCAGGACCTGGCACTTGCTCTTATTCAACTTCATGCGGTTGGTGATCGCCCAGCTCTCCAACCTATCCAGATCCCTCTGCAAGGCCTTTCCACCCTCATTCGAGTCCATAACTCCTCCAAGTTTGGTGTCATCAGCAAACTTGCTCAAAATACCTTCTATTCCTACATCCAGATCGTTTATAAAAATATTGAAAAGTACCGGCCCTAAAATGGAGCCTTGAGGGACCCCACTGGTGACCGCCCGCCAGCCTGACGCAGCCCCATTTACCATAACCCTTTGGGCCCTGCCCATTAGCCAATTGCTCACCCATCGTATGATGTTTTTATTTAGCTGTATGGTGGACATTTTGTCCAGTAGGATCCTATGGGAAACCGTGTCAAAAGCCTTGCTGAAGTCCAAAAAAATCACATCAGCTGGTTTCCGTTGGTCCATCATACGGGTGATCTTATCATAAAAGGAAATCAGGTTAGTTAGGCAGGACCTACCCTTCACAAACCCATGCTGGCTGGGACCAATGACTGCTTTGTCCCCCAGGTGCGCCTCAATAAGTTCGAGAACCATCTTCTCCATGATTTTACCAGGCACTGACATGAGACTGACAGGCCTGTAATTGCTAGGGTCTTCTTTCTGACCCTTCTTGTAAATCGGCACAACATTTGCCAGCTTCCAGTCTACCGGGACCTCTCCAAATTCCCAGGATCGTTAAAAAATAATTGAGAGAGGTTCCGCGATGACGTCCGCCAGCTCTTTCAGCACCCGGGGATGAATCCCATCCGGACCCATGGACTTGTAGGGATCCAGGTGGAGTAGCAAATCCCGCACACGTTCAGGGTCGGTTGGGAGTTTGTCATCCCCACCGTCCCGGTCCTCCAGCTCAGGGCACCCTGGGTCCTGAAGCCCATCATCGGCATTGAAGACAGAGGCAAAGAAGGCGTTAAGCGTCTCTGCTTTGCCTATGTCATTGTCTGTGAGGAGACCTTCCCTATCAAGGAGCGGCCCTATGTATTCTTTAGTTCTCCTTTTTCCATTCACATATCTGAAAAAGCCCTTTTTATTTTCTCTCACAGACACAGCCAGCTTCAACTCTAGGTGTGCTTTGGCCACACGAATTTTCTCCCTACAAACACGAACAGCATCCCTGTATTCTTTCCATGACACCTGGCCCTCCTTCCAGTAGCGAAACACTCTCTGTTTCCGCCTAATCTCCATTAGAATGTTCCTGGTCAGCCACGCCGGCCTCCTGCCCCGCCTGCCTGACTTGCGATATTTAGGAATTGCCTGATCTTGTGCTTCTAGGAGGCATCGCTTAAAGAATGACCAGCACTGGTGGACATCGAGGCCTTCAAGAGCAGTTTCCCAGGGGACCTTGCTGACTAGTTCCCTGAGCAGCCTGAAGTCCGCTTTCCCCATATCTAGGGATGAGGTTTTGGTGGCACTTTTCCTTCTGTCACCGTAAATTTTGAACTCAACCACTTCATGGTCACTATGACCAAGGCGGCCACCAATCACCACATCTCCCACCAGACCCTCTCTGTTTTCTAGCAACAGGTCTAGGAGGGCACCTTTCCTAGTTGGCTCCGTTAGCACCTGCACCAAGTAGTTACCATCTAGGTGCTTCATGAACCTCCTGGACTTGCTCGTGTCAGCCGTGTGGCACTCCCAGTTAACGTCTGGCAAGTTGAAGTCCCCCATAAGGACAAGGGGAGTTAATCTCGAGGCCTCTCTTAGTTCTGTGAAGAATAATTTATCGGCGCTATCGTCCTGGCCAGGCGGTCTGTAATAGACTCCCACAACGACATCCCCTTTATTCGTTCGTCCCTTGATCCTTACCGTATACCTTACCCATAAGAGATCCTTGATCTCTTATGTTTGTTGATGAGAAGCTCAACACAAGCCAGCACTGTGTGATTGCAGCCTAGAAAGCCAACCGTACCCTGGGCTGCACCAACAGCAGCGTGGGCAGCAGGGCAAGGGAGGGGATTGTCCCCCTCTGCTCTGCTCTGTGAGGCCTCGCTCTGGGACCCCAGCACAAGGAGGACAGGGGCCTGTTAGAGTGGGTCCAGAGGAGGGCCATGAGGATGAGCAAGGGGCTGGAGCACCTCTCTTTGTGAAGACAGGCTGAGGGAGTTGGGGTTGTTCAGCCTGGAGAAGAGAAGGCTCCGGGGAGACCTTACAGCGGCCTGCCAGTGCCTAAAGGGGGCTGCAGAAAAGCTGGGGAGGGACTCTGTGTCAGGGTGCGTAGTGATAAGACAAGGAGTAATGGTTTTAAACTGAAAGAGAGTAGGTTTAGATTAGCTATAAAGAAGAAATTCTTCACTCAGAGGGTGGTGAGTCCCTGGCACAGGCTGCCCAGAGAAGCTGTGGATGCCCCATACCTGGAGGTGTTCAAGACCAGGCTGGATGGGGCCTGGGGAAACCTGGTCTGGTGGGAGGTGTCCCTGCCCATGGCAGGGGGGTTGGAACCAGATGGTCTTTAAGTTCTCTTTCAACCCAAGCCATTCTGTGATTGTATGTAAGCATCAGCTCTAACAGTGTATAAGCCCAATGTGCCTTTCAGATTCCTTCAGTCTGAATCTCCCCTGGTGCAGCTTTGTGCCTTTCTGTGCATTCTGTCACTGCTACCCACATCTTTCACAGTGGCACGCAGGTAAAGCAGGCCTGCCAGGTACATAAATGCCTCTTTTGCTGAGATCTGCAAATAGGAAATTTGTCTAGTTTCAACTAGGGGTTTCTATTGTGTACCATTTTGACCTTAAATCAAGAGCAGATTAGGAAGAGTTTAATATGTGGATAGAGAAGAAGGACAATTTTGTGGGACTAACTCAGTTCTAGGCTCACTGTATTGGTCACCAGAAACCACTTAGAATTTTCCCTTTATGTTTATAAAACTGGAATTATGATATAGTTACTGTAAAGTTTGTACCTGTTCCTTTCTTGCAGGTATAGGTCAGGTGATAATTGCATGGAACATCATTCCACTGCCCATTCTCATGCCATATTATAACAACACAGTCTTCTCCAGCAGAAAAGAAACTGTCTGGCTGGTTTGGTCGCCAGTTCTCATATTGCTGCAGAAAAGAGAAGCACACCCATTATTCCCAGTGTTGGAATATATTTACATTCCGTTTTACAGAAGAATACACATTACCTTTGATGATGAGCAACCTCAATTGTTTGGTTCAGGCAGTTAAGCACAAACTAAACAAAGCTACATATACAATATCTTCCCACTCTATTAACAGACAAAAAGTATTTTGATCCAACATTTTACTTACCGTAGACTGATATCAGGTGAGTAAAACAAATTGACACAATTCAGTTCAAGGACAATCTCAACCAAAATGTGTTGGATCACACTCTACCTTACATAGGCTGAAAGTGCAAAGCCAGGAAATGCAGTAAATAAGCTACTACCCCTACTAGTCCATATCTACTAAATGACAAACCACAGGATGGCTTCTCAGATACAAATTATTTATTCTTTGACTTCATTTAATGAAGCCATGCAATGGGATGACTTTCAGAATTCAGTGTAAAATAAGTAAAGGTGTCAGAAAGTGGCCCCAGGTCACTGCAGATTGATATTGCCATTAAAAAGGCTTAGGTGGCAGACTGAGAGTATAGAGCAGCTTGAGAAATGATGATCCAAATTCTGCCCTCTGTAGAGAAATTACCACCACAGACATCTGGATCACGTACATATGAGTGAAAATGGAAACTGGCACAGTAGTTTTAGAAGTAAAAATCTGATTGTCAGTATGTAACAACAACAAGTTTCAAATGGCTGAAAAATATCTTTAGCATTTAAAAAAAAAAAAACCACACTTTTTTTTTTTTTTTTTTTTTCCTAGCACTGCACCTGGAACACACAATTGACATGTTGATTTGGGCAGACTCTGCTTTTTGGGATCAAGGCTGTCAATATGCAGGTTTGCGCTTATTTAGCTACACAGCTCTGCAGGTCCCAGCTCAGCACCTGCCTAAAGGTATGTCCCTACCAAGAGCTGCACGATGCTAGCTGCTGGCAGGCTTTGCATAGCTTGATGCATGAGCTAAACCCACACTTACTTCACTGTAGAATGCACTCTTTCAGGCATGGCTAAGTTCATCATTGCATAATGTCTTTGTTGGGTCACTTTTTTTCTTTTCTTTTTTTTTTTTTCCAACCAGCAGGAAAAATAGAAACAAAGGGATTATCATACAGATAGAAAATCTATTCTACATCTTTGATAGGGGACATATGTCCTACTGTCCTTGAAGTTAGCAGAGGTGGGATACTGTTTACTCCACTTCCTGTTTCATCTTGATCCCAACTGAAGCACAGTAATTTGAGATTTCCTTAATGTTATGCAAAGAAAAGCTAGAGAAAATATGGGAAACTATTCTTAGCAATTTTCTTTGAGATTTCTGTTGTGTCACTCCAAGAAGAACTTAATGGCGGTTAAAAATAGATATCTAAAAGAACAGGAATTCACATAAATGCCAGACTTTAACTGGGTAGATAGTCCCTTGTATGGTCAAAATGACAGAGTTCCTACTTTGCTTATATTCCCCTCAGTGCTTACATTTTCTGTCTAGAGTTGGCCCACATAAATGTCATAAAAGTTTAGCTTTCTATTTTCTTAGCTTTATGAAATAACCACTATTCATTGCCTGTGCAAAAACATTTTAGAAATACAGTTTACATACTCTATGCGAGTAGTATTTACCTTACAAGGAATCAAGCTATGAAAAAAAAAAAACAGAGTTAAATACGTAAACTTTTTCTATTATGTGTCCATCACAGGTTTTAATTATCCAAGCAATTTAACAATCATGATGTAAATAAATTTGTTCTGCACTGAATCTGTTACCTCTAGCAATTCATAAAACATCTTCCTACTTATGTGGGACCAGCTTAACTTCATCTCTATGCTTTAGCATCTCATAGTCCTAAACTGCAACCCATGCTAACTTCTTTACTGAGGTCCAGAATTCAGCAACTCACATCAGCTGAGAAATGAAGAGTATGAGTTTTTGTAAGCATGGTAGTAAATACCATACACGAGTCAAATGGGATCTGTTGTCAGTGGGCCTCCTACAACACCTGGTACAAAAAAATAACCAACAAAACTAACTTAAGAAAGTTCTGCTTATACCTCCTGATATCTCCTGGGCCGGTGAGAAGGACAATGGGAGGTAAGGGATGTGCCCATGCGCAGTGTGTATTACTGTAATTTAGAGTGCTCCCTTTTGCAAAAGGATATGTTGGAAGTGCTGCCTCACCTCACGTCTAGTGACTTGGCACAGCCGAGCTGGTATGGGAATGTGCCGAGGCCATGTGAGATGCCTACTGCCGGCTAAGGCAGGGTGCACGCACACACCGAAGGCTTAGGCTTACCTGTGTTATGGCCCCACGCACTCATCCCATCTCCTCTACTTGCAGGAGGACATGGTCACCCCTCACCTTCACCCCTCACAACTCACCACCAGCCCTACTGAAAGGTAGAATCTGCTCCTTCAAGAATATGCCAAGACATATGGACACAAGGAAAAAGCTGTGAAAACAGCCAGGTTAATGGTAGAAAAGTTTGATCAGTGATGCCCTGACAGCAAAGGAAAGACCCGAACAAACCTTTCGGCTCTGTCTTGTGGAACTGCTGCTGCAGAGAGCTGTAAGCTTCTGCAGGGGTCAGTGTGTGGGAACCGGGATGCTTCGTGGCAGCTGGGGGCGTGCGAGCTGAAGGTGCTCAGCACCTTGCCAGCTCCCACCCAAACCACACAGACTCCATATACTCATGCTCGCCTTGCCATAATAGGCCCAAAATTTGTCTGCTCTATTGGCAGGGCTGCAGCGTAACGGTAAGGGATTATATCTGAGCTGTGTGGTTTACTCAAGAAAGTCTGATATCCTCCAGCATGACATGCTGTTACCTCATATCTGATATCATCATTGCATGAGTTTATTTTGGCTAAATACCTCTGATTTCACTTGGCTTCAGTGCCAGAATTGCTTAGCAGAGGAAGTTCCAGACTGCTGAATTGCTTTCTTAGGTCCCCGCCCAGCTCTTCTGTAGTTTTTCAGTTCCTTATTTAGCCCCGATAACATAATAATGATACTCACAGTTCGAGTGGAATAAGTTGCTACAAAAATAAACTAATATTTTGCTTTCTTCTTACAGATGACATTTTTGCATGACCATGAGCTTGACTCTGTTTTCCACTTAAACTACTGTAAACCAGGGGTGACTGCACTATGTCCAGTAAAACTACATCAGCAGAAAAGTAATGGGAAAGAACCAAATCCCATGTTACTTACTGCATTGTACTGTTTGTTTTCAGAGATATCCCTTACAATCTCTCATACAAAGCCTGTGAAGTGTACAGACACCCCTCCCCTTGCAAAAAGAAGTATCTTAAACACTCAATTCATAAACCTCCTGTTGGAAAACACCGCTCAAAATAATCTAAATAAGATGCCATTCTTTAAGTGGCTACGCCATTTAAGTTCCTTGTATTTCAGTGCAATTACTGTCTTTTAGAACAGTTATATTGTACCAAAAAAAAATAATAATAATAATTAATTTCATTCCTTGGCAATGCGTACCATTCGGGTTTGTTTGTTTTTTAAGATCATGTCCAAAACAGATCAGCCGTGTTCACAGAGGAGCCAAAGCTCACTGGCATCGTTCCAGCCACCCTGTTACTACCTTCTACCTTCAGAGAAACTGCTGCTGTCTCAGCACATCAGCGAAGCCATGCTAAGCAGCGCTGTGTTTGAATTGATAAAGTCCAAGGCATCCTTTTGCCAACAGTCATGCTTCAATCAACACCCTTAGCACTAGTTTTAGATGTATCATTCATAAGGTATGATTTAGGGTCCTGAAAACCTAAAGAGATTCAAATGCTAAGTTCATACATGGAAGAAAGACCATGAAAAGAAGAAAGGTACTCAGCAGAAACACTTATATTGGGTGATCCAAGGGAGGGACCTAAACATTTTTACTGCCCTTGCTGATGCTAAAGTGATGCTCTGTGGGACATTACCATGACATGTGTGAAGTTCTCCCCCAGATTAAAATGAAAAGCACTTCCAGACTATAGGACATGTAAGCTTATAGTGAGCTTCACAGAAGGTCTAGCCCTTTTCCTCCAGCTGTGAAGCATGTCTTGCTGGGGAGGCTGCAGGACGCCGACACTGCTGCACCAGGCTCTTGGCAAAGCCCTCAGCATCCATGAAGGCAGGATACTTGTTTCATGTTATCAAATAATCTGTGTTTTGGTGTGATCAGGTAACTGCAGGAAATGGCCTTGGCAACAAGATTTTGATATCTGTACATTCATTTGGTCCTTTGAGAACCACACACTGTTGTGTCTTGCCATCATTTCATGCCAAAGACAGGAGCTCCCACTGTACTCTTTTGCCTTTTAGGAAATCTTTCTTGTACAGTCTTTTGGTGAAACTGAAGCCCACGCTAACACATTGGACTTAGTTGTTCTAGCTTCCTCTGCTGAAGAGTACTGAAAACTTTCCCGTAGAAAGAGGGCAGAAGGTCCATGGGCTGGAGCCACAGCTGAGGCAGGGGACCAACTCCTCAGGCTTCCCAAGTGGCAGCAGACAACACACCTGGCTGACTGATTCCCATCCTGGGGAACAGTGGCTATGTGTTTTCTTGCTTGGGAGGACCTTGGATCTGATGGTTACAAAAGTCCACGAAGATGCTTTTATAATAAAAGTTCCACTTTTTTTTCTTTTTCTTTTTTCTTTTTTTTTCTTTTTTTTTTTTTTTCCCTTATATGGGACTGAATTAAATCACAGCCTTTATCTGCCAGTTAGGTGGCAGAATGACAGTCTACAGATAAATCCAAGAAAGCCAGAATTACAGCAAAAGCTGTAAAGTGGCTGATTTCATTAGCTGGTCACTATTTTTGTCATTCAGATGGCTGGTAATTAAACTGAATGAGCAGAGCCTTCCTGTCACAAACAAGATCCTACCTTGTGGGAGATTTGTTATTTAAATTTTCAGATAACCAGCCTTACTTGAGGGGCTCATTTCCTTTTTAATGTGTAATCCATTCAGTTCTTTCAGATGTTTGCCCTGCCAGGGTGAATCTAGGAGTGGGCAGTATCTCAGCTTTGCAACATGCACTTAGATATTTCAGCAGTTCCTTTGTCTCCAAAGGGCACAGCAAGTGGCTGAAATCAATAGTATGGGCTTGGCATTCCAGAATAGTCAACAAACACCATGTTTAACCAAGAACAGCTACTGATGCAAACAAAATGTTACTGCTTGACCTCGTTATTGTGCAAAGGCTAATAATCTTTTCTACAAAACTAAAGCTAGGAAACAGTTTACTGGGAATACATCTCCTATTTAGATTTGTAGGGTTAATGCCTTTCCTGCAGGGAAAATAAAGCATGTTTTCAGCATGTCCAAATGAGTTTAAAGTATAAACCTGCCTTGGCACTTTTTGGCATTTATAATTTCCAATATGATTTGTATTCTATTTCTTTCTGTCTGCTTCCCCATCTGATTGCTTCTAAATTCAATATTAATGTAGCAAATAAAATAAAACAAACAAACAAACAAAAAAAACCCTCAAGAACAACAACAAAAAATAACACACAAAGATGCAGGGACTCAGCTGACAGGATGCTCTCTGTGCCATGTTGTCTTAAAGTGAAGCACTAGTTCCTGTCTCATATTTTATCACTAAATTAGTGTAAGCCACCACTGCAAAACTTATTGGCTGCTATCCTCATTTTTTCCCATAATTCTGCTATGGAACAGGATTTTTTTTTTTTTTTTTTCACAATAGCATATTCTTAAAAAAAAATCTTTATCAGGAGAGTCTAGTGAACAAGTCCATCTCTGGGGAGGTTCTCTTATAGTTTGATTGCTTAACTAAAAACTACATCTTGCTTTTTGAGATGTAATAACTGGCTATTGCCCATGGTTTTAATTTGGCTGAACTACCACAAGATAGATCAGCACAAGGGTACAATGAGAATAAGGATCAGCTCAGAATGTTTGTGTCTTATGCTGTTAGACAGCACTGAAACTGTTACTTGAGACACTCGTGGGAAGTTTGAAAGGGATTGTATTTCCTTTTGGCAGAAATAAAATCAAACAGATTGCTGAGAAGATTTGGCAATGAATAAAATACTTACATTAACTTCACCTAGTATTTAAATATGTTTATATATTGAGAAAGACAAGAAACTACCTTACAGCATAGGCTCTGTTTCACTTAATTTCACCCCAAAGATCTGCAAAAGATCTTCTGTTTAATTTTATGAATGGGAGTAGTTTGACAGAACCCACCAAAAGTACTTGTGAGATTAAAAATTCCAGTCACTGAGTGCTTAAGCACATGCCTTGCATTAAGGACATGGGTGGTACCCAAAACTCTATAGGGTAGATCCCATGCACACTTCAGGCTCATGCTAAAATAAAAGCTAAATGTGTAGGCAAATCTTTGCTGAGGGAAATTTGAGTCAATTGGAAGACAACTGCTATGTCTAAACTTGCCTATGGGTACAAAAAATATCACGTGCCACAATCCCAATATTCTTAATACAGAGATCACAGTAGAATGACTTCCCTCAAGCCCCTAATCTGGGCTTTTTGTTCACAGGATTTGGGAAAGAGGCAGGATTTGGAACAGGCAGGCACCCAAAATTGGCTCCCCTTTGCCCAGTCACACAGGGAGAAAGAAGGAGCTTTGAACTAGAAATGAAATAAGTAAAAATCATCAGCTGATGTAGCAGTAATAATAAAAAAAAAAAAAAAATCAACCTTTTTTGGGGGGAGGAGATGACTAGCTTTTTGACTCTTTTTGACTTGTTACATTGGGGTACCGTTACCCCAATGTAACAAGTATATAGTTATACAGTACCCCCATGTAACACGTTTTCCACGAAAGTACAAGCTGGCAGGCATGGCAAGAAGCTCCCACGAGATGGCAGTGTCTACTCACTACTGAGCCCAGAAACTAAGTAGCTCTAAAATCACAATTCTTCAGAAAAGATCTCTCTCTTATTAACTCCTTAAAAGCTAACTGAAGCCAATGGAGAGCACCCCGATAACTTTGACCTGCTTGATCTGCTCTGCTCCAACTCCTCTTAGGGTAGTGACTTTTATCATGGTTCACACACTCCAGAGTTTAATTTTCTGGGTATATTGTATGTTTTAGTCTTCCAGAAGTTCCCTTAGTATGGAGAATGAAAAATGAGTGGCACAGGGAGCCGGTGAAATTCTCTTGCTAATGGGCAGGTGTCTTACTGTGGAAGAAAAGTGCGGTAGGGTGTTAAATGGCATAATACATGTTTTCTGGGAGTCACACCAGCGTAATTATATATTATCAATGTGATGCAAACTGTGTAGGGTGTGACTTACTCCTTTTATGCACAACTTACAGGAGAGTCACTGAAAAAAGAAAACCCTCCACTTTGTCATTTATTTCAACAGTTATTGCAGGCTTGAAGCTGTCCAAGAGCTTTAGCCTAGGGCCAGTTGTAATGAGGCTCTGAAGAAACTGCTGGCCCCCTTGGTAAAAATAAGATAAAAAAACACTTTGTCCAAGAGGCCCTTCCTTCAGCCTACAACAGTCTGAACTAAAAACATACCTGTCATTAATAACGTTATATAGTTCTCCCCCAGTTAAATGCAGGTCAAATGATCATCTTAAAAAGAGTCTGTAATGACTGACTGCAGCACAAAATCAAAACATTTGGTAGATTTAAAATCTCCTTCTGCAGGGATCCTGTGGGACATTGGCACAATGAGCTTTTTGTTTGCAGCTGACTACAGTACTTTTTAGTTTGTTTGCTTTATTTAACCCTCGGAGGTAGGCTACCTCCCTACAAAACCCCATGCCTTTTGAAGGGCTTTGTGTTCAATATCGTTACTCTTTCTGCGAGGGGTGCAGTTACAGATTTGCTCAGGTCAGACCATTCTGATTCACTGACCAATAAAGGGGGGAAAAGAGAGGGCTTTGTTTTCTCCAGAATTAAACTTGGGTTTGATTTTGCTTTGTTTTTTGTGCCGCTACCTAGGACTGACAACCTGAGGGCCAGCACTGCGAACACACGGCGTAATGCTGCGGTGCTGAAGGGAAGAAAAACTAACATGGAGTCTCTGGACAGTTTTAAAAGTGGCAATATGCCCCATTACTCTCCTAGCTGGCAGCTCTCTCCCAGTGACAATCTGGCCACAGACACTAGCCAGCTCCTTATTACGGCACTAATCTTATGTAATGGGAGTGAGCTCACTGCCCTACAAAGCACTAATTATCAACAGCATTTTCCGAAGGATATGAATAACTCCCCTTGTGAGACAGAGGCCCAAGGCACAACCCCAAGTAGCTATATGCACTTAATCCATAACATGAATAGCTCCAAAGGACTCCTTTACAGCTGTGCCTACTCACAAGGGCCTTTAACAGAGAAACGCCAGCAGCCCAAACACAATGGAGAAGCTGCCAAAAGCAACACCAGATTTCTTCTATTTGGATGGGTGTGCTTTACAGCTGTAAAAGTTACTATTCACAGAGCTAAGTGAATTATTTAAATTCAATTTCCCTAAGATACCTTCAAATGTCACATTGTATTCACAGTGTCTTTGATCAAGCCAATTATTAAATGTCTCCAATGACAGTGTAAATTTTGTTATTTTGTAGTTTGTATTACATCAAATTTATGATATACAAAGACCCAAGTAGGCATGGACAAATCTTTCTTTTTATATAGTTGTATTACTATTTGGGCTTTGTCTTTTTCTCCTGTACCACTGTGATTTTACCAAAATTATTTGCCTTTATTTTTTCAAGAATTTTATAACGTAAGTGAAATGAAGATTGCCTATGAACCATTGTAAAAGAGTTATTCACTATCCCTGAAATTCAGGAGAAAAATCTACAGAAAAGTGCAAGAATAATTTTGATTCTGTATTTTTATTATTATTATTATTATTATTTGTAAACAAGCTCTTATTTGTAGCTGTTTTGATTTGCTTGTAAAATATCGAGCAGAGGAAAACTAAGGCTTTCCCATACTAAGTATCAGTGGGACAACCCCACAACCACACTGTAATAGAAGGAAAGCAGATCAAAAAAATGTGCTTTTAAAGATGTTGTATTATTTCTTTCTGCCTCTTCCATCTGTCAGTGCAATGAAATGCATATACCTCAGATGTGTTGAGCAGATATTTGCCTGATTTTGAGGATGCAATGAAAAACGAAGCTCTAGGAGTGCTGGGGTGCTGTGAGCACTCTGAGCTCACTTCAGTGCCTTTGTCTTTGAGATTAACCATCTGGAAATTAGGGTCTAGGCAGATGAGCCAAAATTTGCAGGCTACAAATCCCCTGCCTCTAGCCCACGTGATCTCATGTGTGGCCGATGCTACAGGTCCAGGCATGTGGCAGTGGTCGCTAACTTATAATTCTCACCACAGTGAGAGGTGAACTTGCACCA
Source organism: Anser brachyrhynchus (assembly GCF_964034855.1). Lineage (NCBI taxonomy): Eukaryota > Metazoa > Chordata > Aves > Anseriformes > Anatidae > Anser > Anser brachyrhynchus. The sequence goes on along the minus strand of NC_137697.1, from coordinate 73,167,961 downwards.
CAAGCCTGGGTCTCGGTTTCATGAAAGAGCATTCTCTTTTTGTGTTGCACTCACGAAAGAGCAATCAGCTCTTTTCCCTTGATAGGAAATGGGAACACTGGAAACACTGCCTAAGTGTTTTTCATGTGGCCCATCAGCTCCAGAAGACAAATCCACCTCTCCCAACCACCGGAAATGATGGAAAGCTCTTTCTTTTCCAAAAGAAAAGAAGCAAGAACACATTGTAGATGAGAAAAAATTGCTTCCTGCCATACAACTACAGTACAACAAATCAGAACAAATTGGATTCATACAGGTGGCCAGCAATACTTTCCAGTGTTAGTGAAATTATATCTCATTTTGGTTTACATATTAGACTAGGTGCCCTAGGCTTAGCCAAGGAGCTCCAGAGCTTTTGTCCTGACCATATCCAAGAAGCTCCCACTTTGTCTTTAAAGGGAATTTGCAATAAACAGACAAACCAACAAATAAAAAGGAGGACAAATACAATATCTGGCCCATAAAAATCTGTATAATGAAATATCAGTTACAGGGAAAGCAATCTGTTTATGTGAAAGTAGCACCTGGACTGCCAGTTGAACTTTAGGGCACCAAAGGTATGACCTAACTACTTTAATCATGTTATTTTGCAGTTTTCAAGACCAGTACATGTTTGGGATACAGGGGGTACAGCACTATGAAAAAGTAAAGCTTAGCAGGAAGTGCTGAGGCTATCTAGACAGCCCAATATGCTGCACAAGGTTATGACATTTTGCCTGAAAAGCAGGAAACTGCTGAGCAGGTTTATCTTGAGAACTACTTTACTACTAAGACCTAAAACCTGTCAAAATCCCCTAAAAGCACACAGATAACTATGCATCACACAGTTCAGTGAGGTAGATGTAAAGGTCTCTTTACACACTCTTTGCAGGAACAGAACCTCACAATACTACAAATTAAAACCATGCCTACTTAAAGTTTCTACTTAAAGATATTTTTCCTTGTCCTAAGAGTTTGTTAAATAAAACATTTTGATGTTTTCAGCATTTAATTTTGAACATATATTCAAACATAGTCAATCTACAACACAGACATGGAAAAATGTCATGTGGACCAAAAAATAAAAAAGAAAATGTGTTTTGAACATTATTACTTGCTTTCTCACTCAATTTGATTGTGCTTGTTTTGTTATTCAAGAAACAAACATTTTCCTTGGGTAACTCTGAGAATTAGACCATTTCTTCCAAAATTTGGTTATTGGCATTATTTTTCCAAGTCACATAAATTCTGGTTGATTTATGAAAAATAAACACAAGGAGAAATGGGCTTTTTTGACTGCTGACTTTTTTGACAGTCACTATTTTCTGTGGGGGATCACCAAGAATGTCAAGATACCAAAAGTGGCTGACAATAGACAGTCCACTATTAGGCACCTAAATAATTGCCCGTTTTTTCAATACAACTGTGAGTCTGCCCAGGGTAATCTAGGTTTAGCTTAGGCTTCCCAGTTAGAACCCTAATTTTATATGCTCACACTTTAAAAGCCTTGGTCATGTTCTCCCTACACAACCTTAACAAGTCCCTTGTCCCACTGAAGTGGCATGATCTGATCTCACAGAAAACTGAAAGGCCCTTGCTTATTTGATTGGCAAAACTGATATCCATTGATTGGTCAGGGAGGGGAAATTTCCACAACTGCATCTGAGATTCTAACTCTTCTCACATTACTAGACCAATGACAAAGATGAATTTATCACCTTCTCCAGCCCCATCACTGCAGCTTTTTAACACTCATGTGAACAGACAAGAAGGCTGTGCAGAAAAAAAAAAAACACAACAACTGTATTTTGGGAGCCTATGGAAGTGAGGCAGCACAAGATTTATGTCATTGCTACATATGACCATGAAGCCCACAAAAATAGCTGAGGTGGATATGTGTATTCAGGAGCACACTGTGACTGGAAACAATGTGCAGTGCACTTGGATGTATGTTTGTTGTTTTTCACTAAGGAACTCATGCAGGTGCTTTTGTTTGACTATCATATTTAATGGTGGCTGACATTTAGTTTCAGTTTAAAAATTCTGGAAAAACTCTTGGCTTGGTTTTGAGCTGAAAATGCCACAAAGAGGACTGATTTTCTTCCATCAGACTCATTGGTTGAAATACCTATCAGGTGCAAATAAAAAAAAAAAAAAAGTCGCCTGATCTCTTTTCCAGAAATTGCTAATAAAATACATGCCAACACCTAGCAAAAGAGTTCTTTTCAACATACTGACTATTTGAGTTGTGGGCTTCTTATGTCCATGGAAAATGTGTACCAGAGTAATCCAGACCTTATTGTCCAATGGTAAGGCCTGTGGTTCAGGGATTTCTCGTTCCAGATCTAGGTTTGTGTCTCCTTTTATTCGATTCAGGAAAAAAAAAAAAACCTCACATGAGAGAGAAGTCACAACTTTTATGCGTAAACACTGATTATCACAGCTATTTAATCTGGGCAGTACTAGGTCAGCTGCAGCATTGGGACAATAATTTCATCCATGATGTGTCTTGCTGATGCTGCTATTCATGTGCTTTTTCTTTTAAATCTACTGAGCATCACAACCTTTTTTTAAACCAAAAACTTATGAAATCATATAAGCATGATTTTCAGATTTAACCAAGCTGTTGTCAGAAAACTATCAAGATAAAGATGAATGAATGTATATCACTTTTATATGCACTTTCCATCTGAAAGTTGGTGTGACTTTTCTGATATTGATAGTATCTCCAACTGAAAGTATCTCTTATATCAGGGGGATCCTCCGCACACTTGATGAATTTTCTACTACACCAGAATTGTTGAATAGAATTCTAGATAGACAATAGTCTCTTGGAGAGGAGCTGGGCAACAAAGACAAAAAAAGCTGATGCACCCTGATATGTAGAACACCAGAAGGCTGTTTAGATTTTGATATGTGCAACACCTGTCTCTCTACTCATAAATTTATTTTAGAATCTGAGGAAGTATGAAATAATGCTTATTTTCATTATTGTAAATTACATTGACACATTTAACACTATCATAACTGCTTTTCATCTGCAAATGCATAAATGATGTACATTTTTCAACTACATGGTATTCAAATTCATTGGAATTTAACGACACCATCAGGGAACTAAATTTGATGCTTACAGTTGATTTTTTCATTTTTTCTATTTATTACCTGAGGTGTAATGAATCACCACCACTAGAGGATAGTGTCATCAAAGTTAAACCATCCTCAGAGAGTGCCTGTTTCAGACGGTGAGGTGCGAGATGCCATGTAAAAGACAGAGAATGAAATAATCCAGAATGAGTGAAGCTCAAGGCCATGACCCATCTTGTGCTCCCAAAAATACACGAGAGGCAAGAGAAAGTGATGAAAAGAAACTCCTTCACTTACATCCTGCAAGACTCTGTGGCTCCAAGCACAAATGGGTACAAACATGAATTAAGTTGTTTTCACCACAGAACTACCAAGCAGTCAATTGGGCAACAAACACTTTCATCTTCCTTCCTTTTCTCCCCATTCTGTTACCTCCTACACATGGTAATTTGCCAAGAAATGGCTCATTTATGAGTTATTCTAAGGGACTTTAAACCTATGGCTATTTACACAAGAATGTAATAAGTGAAGCCTGCTTTTATCCAGGTGTCTTTCTACAGAAGTTGTAGTCACATAGTATGCAGCAATGATCACTACGTGCATGTGTGAGCATGTGCACATGTGTATCCTGTAGTCCAGACGCTTTCGCCTTTAAGAAGAATTCACAACTGGGGAGGAAAATAGTAAGCATAACTGCTTTTTTAGATATATAGTGCTATTCAGTGGGTGTTAAACAGCAATAAATCATCTGTCCCTTCTACAGAAATGCCTGTTTTGAATTGGTAAGACTGTCATCATTTCCTGTATCAAGCAGCTATTTGATTTAGGTCTACTAAAGGTGGACAGAGAGTGTTTTTCCTCTCCTCCTGCTGATTTTAAGGATGTTAAAGGTGGACAGAGTGTTTTCCCTCTCCTTCTGCTGTTTTAAGGCAACAGGAGGTATCTACAGCAACTTAAAACCTTATGGACAGATTATTGGTTGCAGGCCTCCTGAACCACCTAAGAATGACTGCTTCTCCATCCTGGCCATCAAACTGCCACACCGACTACAACATCTCCCAAAAAGACCTGAAAGGCTTCTTCATGCACTCAAAAAGACCCAGCCAATGCAAGGGCTCGTATGCCATACCTCCATCTGAAAAAATGCATTCTGCTCTATATAGGTAAGGAATCATCTCAGAGCTGAAAAGCAAAACCAGTTGCAGCAGTGACCCTTAAGTAATAGTTTCAGACTTTCTGAGATTTTCTCTTTAGAAACATTACGAGGTCCCACATATAAAATAATAAGAACTAAAATTAAGATTTTAGAACTACATCACAAATAGAAATTATCCTGAAACAAGACAGTATCCTGGCTGTTTGCTTGGATGCATATTTAGTGACTGCATGTTTTCATGCAGCTTTCCTCAGTTCTGGTGGGAAATTGATAAGACACCACAAAAAGAAAGGAGTGGATGATTTCATTTCAAAGGCATCTTACCAGTGGGCTACCATCAGTCCAGCGGAAGTCACGCTCAAACATCTTGTCATTGAGGCCAATCCACTGGTAGTCATGCCCAATATCTAATGGGAAAGGAACCAGAAGGATATATTTTTTTAACTTTCCCATAAATGGGAGAGATTTCATCAAAGAAAAGAAAAAGAATTTGCACAGAATGAATCAGACATCCTGTTCTTAAGATTCTTCTACTCCCTATGCAAAAAACTATTTACAGGCTGTTTTTCAGCATTTTTATTTTAACTTGGATGTCTACAAAAATGGAGATTCTTATCTAACTGTTTTAAACAATTATACTTATATGCCTATTATCTCCTGACTGCATCCCCCCCAAATAAAACAGATGAGTTTCCTATCTGGGCACAAATCAGAAAGAAAGAAAAAAAAAAAAAAAAAGGACAGAAAGCAAAAAAAAAAAAGGCAAATATTTTTGGCATAGGACATAAGACTAGGTCACTTCCCCCCAAAGTGAAAAATTTTCTGTGTAACAAGTCATAGTTTAATAGAGATTAAGGATCTTGCACTTAAAGCCAAAGTGAACACCAAGAAAACAAAGTGCATCTTTGCATCTCTGCATTCTAAAAGTATATTTTAACATGCAGATGTAAAAGTTTCGTCAACAGCCAATATAGCTCTGAATCCTCAGTGCCTGTGCTTGCTTAGAGAGATGACAACAGTACGTACGGTTCACAAAGATCTGCTCCTCGTGGGACAAGATGCTCGTCAGGTGGGCTCCCTGCAGACGGCATTCCCTTTCAGCCGTGTCCCATGTGCGCCGGTGGGCAAAGTATTTGTAGCACTGCCCTTGGAACTTGTGCCAGCCGTAATCACAGGTCTCCGTGTCTGTGACAAATAAACAAACCACGTTTCTGATAATGGGCATTGAACACAGATGTGTTTCACATGGATGGAGTCTCTGTAGTGCAAAGGTTGAAGAATATGCCCAAAACTCGTTAAGTATCTTGAGTGCTAATTAAATTTTCATGTTGTTCTGTTTACCCAGTTTAGATGTAAACTGCAAATATATTATTTATGTAAGGAGTATAACTGTACTTGGCAGCTTTGTGATCTTCTACTGTTCAAGTTATGCTGTAGCCAGGCAATCTCAGAAGGATATTTTTATTCCATTACTCAGGGTGAATGAAATGACTTTATGTTAGACTGACATTAGTCTACATTTCATCTAAATTTTCTGAGTCTGTATGTGGGGATTGGATTTTTTACTTGTAAGGTGGACTAGTTCTTTGAATGACTGCACTGAATTACCTTGGTTTGAAAGAAACTGATAATGGAAAATAATCATGAAGGAACGTGCTTGTTATTGTTCAGTCCAGACACAAAGCTGCAGTATTATCCTTCTGAATTTACCCCTCCAAATCCTCCTCCAAAACCCATCTTCCACGATAAACTATAATTTAATAAACTCTAAGCATCAGTTTCTAAAGAAGGCTATAAAGCTGAAATACAAAGTAATAAAATGTACATTGTCTGTGCTTGTACAAGGGATGGTGCTGATAAGAATACATAATAGACAGAAGTTCATATCAGCCAGTATTTCTTTTCATCTAAGGAGAAATAAACATGAGCCTTGGAAGAGTAACAATCTGTGGATTTAATGTTAATTATTTCATCAAGGTTAGGCAGCTGCAAACAGAACAGATGGCAAGAAGCAAGGTTCCCGTCCCAAGTCTCTTTCTGCACCAGCACTGTAGGAATGAATCACAGGCAAAAATCAGTATTAGTAAGATGGACAATAACAAATATGATGCCTGAGTGTGCCTGAGCTGTGCTCAATGACAAGAACCTGTCATTAAGAAAAGAGAGTTTTGGGGAGGAATGGGGAAAAAAAAAATAAAAAGAAAAAAAAACACTACAGAAAACTCAGACTGTTTTGATTTACTGTGTAAGAAATGGCACCATAAAGGACACTTCAGCACAAGGTTATGGCATATTCTCACTACAGCTGATCCCAGCAATCTCAGCACATGCTAAGACCCTGATGGGCCTCTGTTGCAGGGTGCTAAAGAACAGAAACAAAAGCTTGGCATTTTTTTTTCCTCTACAAAGAAGGATTTGCCATTTCCCACAAGATTTTGTGACAATGCCAAAACAAAACTTTGTCTCAAAGGAACCATCTTGCCTTTCCAGAGTTATATGTACATTCTGGGTGTGAATCAGATCTTGTATTTTTAATAAATAAATATATCCAATAGTTAATAAGATGCTCTGGCCTAAGAGACTCTCTTTGCATTAGTAAAAGGAAAAGCCAAACACAGAATATGTCAATGACATATGACTGCAAGTTCTTTAACTATGGTATTTCTCAGGTCAGAGCAGCTACCAGCTGAGAGGCAGTTCTGGAAAAAAAAAATAATTCACCACACAAGGCTGATTCTTAATTCAGAGCAGAAAGATGCCATTCGCATATCCTGAAGCATGGAAGTATCATTTTTTTTTGGAAGTCTGGTTGCCTTTTTAAATCTCCTGAGGTAAAAAAAATAGACTTCACATATATATGAATGAATACGTGCAAACTTATCACTTCAGAGGCTTACCAGAATTTCTCTGTCAGCTCCTGGCAACATTAATAACACAGCAGTTATTGTCGTGGGAGTCTAGTATCAAAATCCTTTTTTAAAAGTTGTCAGTACAGACGTAAATGTACTGAATATGATGGCATAATAAAGTTTACACTGATCATCTCTCTTCTATTTTCAATAAGTTAGGCTGCAGAAAACTGCTTGTGCTTTGAGTAATCCCAGCTATGAAAAAACGACTGTAATTTATACTAGCAGCTTGTTAGTTTTTGATGTTTTCCCTCTTTGCATTCTGTACGAGGTACAGGCTGCCGATACAGCTTTAATCTCTGGGACCTAGGCCATTTTAAAGTTTAGTCTGCCTTTGGCTCCCTTGAACATTTGTTTAACCACACAATGCTGACTAACAGTGATGTGTCCTCTGCAAAGGCACTTAAGTTTTTATTATTCATCTTGTTCAGGGACCACCTTGTCCCACAGGAAACAAGTCAGATAATAACAAGCAGTGTTGTATGCTGAGAACATCATAGCTGGAGAGCAGATCCAGGCTATGCTAAGCTAGCCTTGCCTGCCTCTGCAGAGAGGGGCTCCAGGATTTGAAAGAAGGTCTGCTGAAGGGCTGAATGGGAAGCAAAGCAGCTTGAAAATAGCACAGCCCAAAGACTGGGTTCAAAGAATGAGATGTAATGGCCCAAGTATGAACCATCAGCACCAGAATTCCTCCTCATAAGGCAGAGGATGCCAAACTGCAACATACGTACTCACAGTTGATATGCATGCACCCATGGTGCACATACAACTCTTCCCTTCTATCCAAAACAACATGGATTTTTTTTCCAAGAGGAAAAAATTAAATAACTTCTTCAGCACTTGTTTGTAGCCCAAAACTACCAAAGAGAAGAAGACAGGGCTGAAGTCTGTAAAATAAATAGGATTTTAGAAGAGGAAGTGAGGATTTATTTTTTGAAAGGAAAGAGTCAAAAGAAGAGGGGAAAATGGAAGGAAGAAAGGGAGAATCATGAGGCCAGAGGACAACAAATGTTAACCAGGCAAATAAAAATGCGGGGACTGTTTCATCTCTGTTGCAGAGAACTGAAACAAACACTGATTTGCCCTGACTTTGTGTGTGCACAAGGACATGTATACATGCATATACATTTATACACACACATATATATACATATATACAGACACACACGTATGTATTAATGCATACACATCTTACTGCATTAATACAAATGAAAGAGAGACACAAAGGTAAAGGTAACTGCCCCATATGGATATACTTTTTTAATGCCTTTTAATGCCTTTCTTGAACCAGTAAAGTCTAATTGCAGGTGGCTGTAAACTTTCTGACCGAATCACCTGTGAGAGCAGAGTAGGTGTGAGGACTTACTGAATACAATGCTCCATGTTCACTGTAGACTTATCCTGGGAGGTAGTCACAGCTTTCTGTAACCTTATTCCAGAATGTGATGGAAAGACTGAAACACTACTTGCCATATTTATGGTGTTTTAAAAGTTGTCTGACTAAGTTTTAAGATTTATTACAACTTACAGGCTTTTTCAGTGATGTGTGCAAGGAGTTACTTACACAACCTCTGTTCTTTGTAACTGCAATTGTATATGTGTAACAACATCTCTAGAATCTGTGTTCAAAAAAAAAAATACAAAAGTTCTCTGTAGATTTAATACATAAGAAGGTATTGCTTTTTCAACAGCTGCAATATGCTGCTGACTGTAGGTTCCTTGTCTTTAAATAAATTCCATAAGAGCCTTAAAGCAAATAAAGACAGAAAAAGAGGTGCTAGAACATAAGGAGAGTACTGCTCAGCTGTGGATTTTACCCGTGACCGTCTGTCTTCAGGTAATGAACAAACGCCTGAGGCCCATTAGCCCACACATCTTGAGGAGGAACCATTTCTCTGGTAAATATTCAAAACAGTCCCTCCTCAGCTGAAAGACATCAGCTAGAGACCATCTGTTTTCAGAAAGTATCCTTGCACTGAGCCCTTCTCAAACATTTCCATTCCAAGCTACTAAGCTCTGGGAACAAAGTGAATCAAACGAGACAGAAGTAATCACAAACATTTAAACAAGGACTTGGGTTATAAAAAAATAATAATAATAAAATTAAAGTAAATGGGGTTTTGTATGACAAAAAGAAAAAAAAAGTTTTGTTTTCAGAACCTGGAAGACAGAGCAGCTGTCTATGTTATGCCAAGGAGGCATGTCCAGTAACAAACATATGTACCAGCTTGGCACACAGGCCCAAACATGCAGCTGCCTTTGGTAAGCTGGCTAGGCGAGGTGTGCCTGCAGGGATCCTGCAGTGGAGAAAGCCAGACTTTGAGTTTAAAAGGCAAACACCACTCCTTGAAAGCAGGTAGACACCCTTTAGAATAGCAAGGGGGGGAGGGACAAAAAGAAAAGGGAACTCCAACCAGCCACAGAAGGAAAATGAAGACAGAAAGAGGTGCTCATCTACCCAGCTCTGACCTCATTCATCAGGATGCTGAAAGCTCTCCAAAGGGCCTTCCACAGAGGCATGCCAATGAAATGACCGCTGTATCTCCTGGGATAAGACTCATACCGAGGCCTGCTTCAGTCTGCAGTCACCTTTCCAAAAGCCTTTTCTTGGTATTTCAGCATTTAAGAAGTGACGTGCAAATGTCACCAAGTGGCAAGCATCTGTGCTTTGAAAAGATACACATGATGGGCAAAAGAGGGTATTTTCTAACAGAGGTCCTCCGCTCCCCTTTGATCTAGTCTGAATCAGAAGCGATGCTGGCTTGCTGACCTACCAATCTGGTTTAGAAAGGAAACACCCTCGGTTACTCTATTTCTAACATCAGACAACTTTAGCTCTCTTCAGGAAGAAGTTCCCGGGCTCAGATTGTCTGCTGAACTGCTTCCACCTGGCAAGAAAAATGTCTGTCAGGGAGCCAATTACAGCTCAGTGGTTCTCAGAATTGATATCTTTCACCCTAGGTTAGATCACCCTGAAGGCTCCTTGACTCCCACCACCTGTCGGAGCTCCCTGACATGCAGCCACAGCGTCCCCATGTCACATCTCCTCTTAACACTGATACGATGCTACACGTCAGCTGAAGATCTCTTAATCTAGAAAAGTCTCACTGGCGCATTTTGGTAAAATTCTGAACTCTACATATTTTTTTCCACACCAGTGTCTTGAGACCAGAGTGTAGTGAAATTGTCTGCTATATTTTGAGTTTCATTTTTAGAGGCAAGATGCATTCACTGGTTCCATTAAGTTCCACGATATTTTGAAAACTCAGCAACATGTCTAAAAAAGCCATTCAACTTCCCCCCCCCCCCCCCCTTTTTTTTTTTCCTGAGGCTCTCTAAAATAAATAGTATATACTGGAGGAAAAAAAAAGAGAAAGTAATGAAATATAATCTTGGTGTGCTCAACTCCACCTTTCCTGTGGCACTGAGGTACACATTCTGTCGTTCTGGCTGGTCTTTAAATCTAGTGAGGTCAGGACTGGTGCCTTGAAATAAAGCCTGCTTGCCAGACAACTGTGTCTGAATTGCCAACACGATTTTATTTTGTCTGGTGGAGTGGAAATTTGGCACTGAACACTTCTCCCAAGTCCCAAACCACTGCAGGACTTTAAGTGGAGGAAATTTAAATTCCAAAGCTGAGTGAGCAGGGCTCTGGTTCTGATTGACAAACTAGGAAATGTTCCCATTAACCACCTAAAATGCACTCTCAGGTTGGTCGTAAAAAGCAGCTTAAAGCTACCACAGTACTCAGAGCCATCCACTGCTACAGATTTGCTGAAATGACAGGGAGAAGGAGGGGAGTGAGAACATTTATTTCTTTTATTGTGAAAGCACTGTCAACTTGTAATTTTGGAGAACAGATTCAGAAGCTCCTTTCAAATCACAAGGTTAGGCAGACTACTGAAAAAATTAAATAGTAAAATGTGCTGGAGCCAGTCAGCTTTGAGAGGGTCCAACTCTAACAAACAAACCTCTATAGGTTGAGCTGGAAGAGTTTGCAAACTGCCTTCCACTCATTAAAGATGAAAAACAAACCTGAAAACAGGCAGTATTAATTAAACAAATCCAAAGGTCCAGTTCATTCATCTGTAAATGAAACCACTCAGCTGAAGAAAAAGAGAAAGAAGGATATTTTCATAAGCTTTAGAAAGTACACTTTAAAGTACCATTTCTTTTTTTTTTCATGAAAACGCCTTCATTAATTTTAGTGACAGAACAGTTTTTGCTACCCTTTCCCCCCTACTACAGGCACATATTGAGTAAGCAGCTTGCAGAGTAAATATTTCTATTAAATACAGCAGGATTTCTTGCAGACAGTGCAAGTAACAGTTACAGGAACCTGGATGTTTAATCTAGTTTCAATTGCCTGGTTTAGAAGATCTTTTAAAACTTCCCTGTAATTGTGATCCTGCACCTACTTGCCCTAAAACAGAGCAAAGCAATCTAGAAAAGTGTGGGATGACGATGTCAAGGTTATGGTGCCCTGTGAAAGGACATATAATCTGGTATATTCGGTAGACTGTTCCTACTTTCCAGTGACACCTGTTGGAAGACATGTGTTCTGATGTGTCTTTCACACTGTATAGAATTTTTTAGAGAGAGAAGCTCAGTCCAACAGTAACTCTTTCCACTCATTATCCCATAAGCATCACTAGTGATGAAAGGACCTGGTTATATGTCTTCCTAGTAGTCTGCAAGGCAATATGAACAGGCTGTGTTTGCCTTGGAGCCACCTGAAAGCTGTATGGCTGTAGTTACTCTGACACAGAGACTGCCTGATATATCTGTTAATATTTAGTATGGCAATAGTATGAGTTCTGGTCAGTTTAGCATGTGGCTAGTGTTTGCTCTCATTTACCTGCAAAGACGGTGCAGACGCAACCTTAAACAAAAACTCCTGAGCCACAAATCATTGAAGTCTACCATACTCAAATTTTATTGAGACTAAAAATTGTAATGTCTCCTCATCACTAACGACTTGCCACAGTTTTTAACAGTTTCTTCAATTCTCCCTCTTCTCAAGGAGGCTTTGCTTAGCTACTCCAGAAGGGTATTGAAATGGAAGCAGATAGGTATATAAAGTTGGAAGAGTCTTAGCTGGCTGCTGGTATGATTCATCTCTCAAAATGTTTTTAGGTTCCTCCACTAATTGGAAAAACAAACAAGTAAACAAACCACAAAAAGACAAAACAAAACAGATACAGTCTGCTGCTCATAATGAAGATTAACTCTGTAATGTAACAATGCGAAAGAACAAGAGGGGAAAGGAAGAAAGGATAAACTTCAGGGTCTAACAAAATAAAAGTACATAAGCATGGATTCTTGTTCTTTTACTCGAGTTAGACCTGGAGTTAATGGTATATGCCCTCTTTCACGGTTACACATCTGTGACCTAGGTCACCCTAGATTTTAAAGTATACCTTACCTTGCTCACAAAGAGCACCTATGTAGCTTGGCAGACAGAGGCAAGTAAAGGTGTTGAGGCCATCTATACACGTAGCTCCATTGCGGCATGGGTTAGACTGGCATTCATCGATATCTACAACATAAAGATAAAAGTGTGTTTATAATCCACCCACCTCCCAGAAAGGAAATGTTATTCAGCCTTGCTCATAATCATTACTAGGACCAGTTCAATCCAGAAGAATGAAGTATTGCAAAAGATCCAAAACAGCAGTTTTATTTGTATGATAGTTAATTTCACTCTGCACAACTTTCCTTTCTCTTCACCCAAAATCAAGCAGTGTTCTCCTCAGGATATGTGAATTTAATGATCCACAATTTTATATCCTGCACTCTGACTCCTGAGTTAATTTCTAAAATCCAAATCTTCAGCCCCACATTGTGCAACTGAGAAAGAAGTCATGCTGTGCAGTATGCAGTATTTTACCTTATCAGTAGAGAATTTGACTTGAATGTGTGATCATGGCATGAAAAATTCTCATGAAATACTGGAGACTCAAATATCTTCAAAAATTTCAAATGTTAGAAATTTCATATCATCAGAAAGACTGTTAATTTCAGACTTCAAAGCTGAGTGTCCTAGATTCTTATTATTTTGTAATTTCTTTTTTGTTTCATTTCTTCCTTATCTAATCTTAGCAAAACAAGGACGAACCATCATGAAGATAATCTCACTGAATGCCCAGTCAGATAGTAACATTCACAGCCACGCACAGGTTACTCCTGAGTCAATGGCTCCATATTAAACAAATGACTTTTCTCTCCCCTACTCATCTGGCTTCTTGTTTTAAATTGGACAACCATTCCATTTACTATAAATACTTTGTGGATGTATTTGCACAGGCTATAAACTAGTATGTCCTTTTATAAGAACAAACTGTGTTTCTAATGAAGATTTTGCAAACACCTTAGTCAAAGCCACACTGTTGGAAGTCACTGGCTACCAAAAACTTAAAAGAGGAGTTAAACAAGTATGTTTAACACGTAAACGTGTTAAACCAACAGTTGTGAAATCCTAGGAATAATCGCTGCATTATGTATTTTATTTGTTGTAGTAATTTGGAAAGCTCTCAGATTGACTTTTTGTGTTTTATATCTGGAATATTCTTAAATACATGTATAGAAATGCTGAGATTTACTTTCTCAAGCACCACCAAACATATTTTTAAATGGCAACTGGCAGTTGAGAGTCCCATTCCAAATTACTAATAAAATGGTAAAACTTCTATGGGGTAAGAAGTTGCCGGGTTATTCTTTTATAATCTGAAGGAAGAGAGAAAATTATTCTCTCTGATCTCTGGTTTGTAAATAGTGGATGCCACATTTCTTGACAAGGAAGAAGATCTAAGATGAAACATCTAAGATGTGACATCTATCACTAACAACCCACTAGAGAAATACTGAATTCATCAATAAGATCTAGGTAAGCAGAAAAAAACACTAGCTTTTTTTTTTAACCATATACTGTCTTCTTGTAGAACACAAATAAAACCATAGTAGTCCTGACAATTAACCTATACTAATATCAACCTTTGGGTGGATTGAATTTTTCCTCCCCAGCTGCATATGGTGAATGGAACTCATTTAAGCAATACTGCACTTATTTTTTTCTTTCAAATTCAGCAAGTGACTGTGTAATAGGCAACCCCCTGATATTGATCAGGGAATTAAAATGAAAATTAAAAAAAAAAAAAGACTAAAACAGTTTTACATGAAACAGCCAAACAGCCAGTTTCATCATACATTGGCTTGTTGGTTTGGAAGGAAAAGCTGGTTACCCTGAACTGTACTGATCAGTCTCTTGAAACCAACATTCACAGCCGGGAATGCCAAATGTCTCAGGCAGCATGAGGAGGTCCTCAGCTGGAAGACTTACCGAAATACTAATTTATACTGAAGATGTATCTGACTATGGTCATATTTGCAATTTTCTTGAAAAAATATTAGCAGGCATTCAGTGTTCAGCTTCCTTGCTACGCTTGGGACTAGGCTATTTTAACACCCTTACAAATAATTACACAAAGATTTTACGTAATTATCCCAAATAATAATGCTGATCTATTCTTATTTGATATACTTATGAATTTAGTGTTAACTCATCTAGGACACTCAGTTCATTTAAATAATTCTCTTACATTTGTATGTGCACCTGTTTGTGCACTTTATGGGCAGAGAGAAAAATGGTTAGTAGACATTCTTCATTTTATTGCCCTGTCCATTAGTAAGGCTTTACTGTAGAATTTATTCAAATGTCTGTCTTCTTCAACCTCAAAAAAAATTATTTTTGAAAATCTTGTGTATGGAAATTTTATACTTCAATTAATCTGTAGACAATCCAGTATTTAGATGGCACCACCTTACCTAATTCACACTGTTCGCCATTGAAACCTGGCAAACATGTACAGATGTAAAATGAACCACGTGGGTAGCAGGTACCACCATTAAGGCAGGGATTGCTTTTGCATGGATCTTGTCCTGTTAAGTAGAAAAGGAAAGTTTACTCTGTAGCCTCAATGAGCTGATGTCTTTTTGAATTTTTGGAAAGAGAAATCTGTCTTCATTTCTGCATTGATGTTTCAGGGTTTACTGTTGTTACAGAAACTATAATAGTAAAACAGAATATTAGGAATAAAATAGTTTTGTAAAACAGTAAAGCTTATTTTGAGGCATCACTATTTTCAACTTTTAAAATAACATGGCATTTACTATGAACCAGTATAAATAATTTTCAGAATTACTACATTTTATAGCAATTTGTACTATATTTGGCAGTCACAATATTATACTGAGGATTTAGTTTGCATGACATGACAATTAATTATAGCTGAAATCAGTTAAACATAAGCAAAATGAATGGAAAATGCTTTTGCTTTTTTTGAACAAGGTTAGTTTATGTGGAATGATTGGGTACACAGAACATACGTCTCTTTAATATACTATCTGTCTGCTGACATTTCATTTCATTATATTCAGTCAAGCAATGCCCACTAATTCTTATTTCTTTGAAAGGATGTTTTCACACATGCATATTTCTCACTTGTCTTTCCTTAAAATACATTTCAAGAATACAAATAAAGGTACTGAATACATATGTAACTGAATTAAACATTAAGATAAAAGCTTACCTGCTGTGAAATCCTCATTTTTTATGGGAGTTATCATTTAAATAGCTTTCCATGCAGAGCTTTGATGCCTTCTAGTGATGTTTATTTCAACTGAGTTTACATACCCGGGTATTTGTAATTGATTTAATCCCTAAGAGCAATCACTCACATAAACAAAAATTCACTAGATAACCATTTCTAGATATCCACTTCTCAGAGTTAGAGGAAAATCATGAAGACAGTCCCTCTGGGATACATGAAGAAAGTCCTAGCTCTAAAAACTTACAAAACAGGTAAGATACTTTTGTAACCTAAATTGACTCAGAGACATGAGAAAAGTTTATATTTTTGGTTACATTTTCCCAAGATACTTTGACTATTCTTTATGAAATAAAAGATAAGATCTATTTTACCTTTTTAATCTAGAAATTAAAGAACTAGTCTTCTTAAAGTACCAAGTACCCCATAGAGTCATTGGAAGGAAGTAGGTTCAGTTGAAAGCCTCCAGGAGAAAATCCTGCCTACATAAATCCAGGCATGTAAGTGGACAGGATCTTTGGAGGTTTTCAAAAGAATCTGATCTCCATAAAAGAGGGTCCTTGTTTTAGGACTGCCTCACTGCAAGTCCAAAATGGAGGGCTGTATTAAGCACCTAACCATGTTTATTGCATGTTTGTCTTCATACAGACTGCATATTTTTCTAGCAAACCTTTTCAAATTGACAGCTACCTGGATTATTTTAGTAAAAAAACAAGAGAAAGCCCATATTAAGTGAGCTTTTTTTTCTTTCTTCAACTATATCTAGATAAAATATAAATTGAATATGCACTACTCATATTGATCCTAACCGCATGATTTGTGTATTTGTCGAAGTGGTGCCTAACAACCATTAATGTAAACTGTAATATTGTGGCAAATGATGTCAAACAAGAAGATCTACAATTTATAAGAGACAGACACTGTATCAATCAGTTAAGCTATAGACAGGCTGAATTTGTGAAGTCCTTTTTTTTTTTTGATATTTTATTTTCTGGAAAATTATCTTGTGGATCAAGAAAAGCTATTTTTTATAGCAAATTCCAATCCTAAAATGCACACTAGATTTGCTATGTAACATGTTATAAAACGATCCTACCTGTATAGCAGCTGTGTAAGTACTATTGTCATTCCAACACAGAATAGCTATCAGATAAAATAATTATATCTATCTCCATTGAAAACTGGAAAAAATAAGTTATTACAGCTGAATTCTTTACCACAATCAGTGTTACCTTCCTGTCTTTTAGAACTTGCTGTTCACCTCAAGTCTGATCCAGAGCTCCACGATGCAAACACTCAGGAAACACCACTGAGCTTGAGTTTCAGTCCCCCCATCTTTCATTTTGTCACAGTAGGGTTTACAATCATGCTGATTTCAAATCTTAAGGATCATGAGTTCTGTTGTATTTCACATGGTGCTTTGATTGTCATACCTCTTATCAGAGTTCAGACATACATTTACATGTATCAAAACAAACAAATATGACAGTGATCATACGTAGAAGTTACCTGGAATTTGCACTGCTGTGCCTTCAACTGAACCCACACTCGTGCCAATCAGGAAATCTGATCCATTAGTGACTTCCGGAAGGGAAAATGATGAAGTTACAAGTTCAACAGTGTTTAGCTCCTCATAACTTATTGTTGACTGATTATTTGGATAAGGATTTTTTCCAGGGGCTGTATTGTTTGTTGCAATGTTAGAAGAAATTGTTGTGATCTCCTCTCGACCAAGCAAAGCTGATTGTGTTTCCATGCTTCTATCCAAAGGTTGTGAAGACAAAGTTAGCATTGTAACTGCTTCCTGTTCAGGTTTGAATAATCCACCTTCTATACTGTTGGGTGAATCTGAAACAGGTGTGGAAAGAAGCCGTGGGATCTCCCTCTCTGTACTCCTGTCACCTTCTTGACTGGGGTTGTTCACTCCCTCTGAAGAAGACTCAACTTTTATGGTGCTAACATTTGGAACATCTGTGTTTGCTCTTTCTCCAAAATTCAGAAAAGCAGTAGGGACGGTATGTATTGATGAAGAATCTCCAGAAACAGTAGTTTCTTCCTCAGCAACCAGATCAGTTACAGAAGACTCTGTCTCCTCTGACCTGTCTGTTACGAGTTTATTAAAGTGAGGAGTACTTTCAGTAGTTGGGCTTTCTGACTGAGGCTTAGGAGAAAATTCTAGCAGAGAAACCTCTGTCGTATCTAGAAGGTCTGTAGTGGGTGGTTTATAAGTTGCTGCAATATCAGAACTAACCTCTTTGAAAGTTCCTTCTGATGAGTAATCAGACTGATCTGTGCCCTTTGATGATGACGTACTTGAAACAATCACTTCAGGATACTCAGACACTCCATTAACTAACTGAACAGTTACTGAGGATTTAGGAGTTTGAGGTTCAGAATAAAGGCTTGCTGAATCTGTTTCTTCATACTCTGCCGATGCTGATTTTGTTTGTACATATACTGTAGGATGCTTTTCTTCATTGCTGCTAGATGGTACAGTTATGTGTTGTGAAAGACTCTCTGTGGTGACAATACTTACACCAAGCGTGCCAGTTGTCAAAGCCTTTTCAGTCTCAGTAGTTAAATCTGGTGTAAGGGAAGGAACCACAGGCTTCTTATCATCCAGTTCTTCTTGGCCCATTCCAGAAAACCCAGAAACAGACATTGTTTCACTCTGATCTGCTATGACTCGGTTGTTTGCTGAAGTATTCAGCTCATAAGTGTCTTCTGTCGTGCTTGTCATTAGAACATGTTTAGTCTCAAATTCAGATTCTTTAGACTCATGAGGCACATGAGGGCTTACCAGTGAGGGTACTGTTGGAAGGAAAATTCCCAGCTCATAAAGGCCAGTAGTGGTGAGAGTTTCTGTTGCAAACTTCACAGTATTCCCTGAACCTAAATCCTTGTCCTCCAATTTTGGTCTGTGCCCAGATGTTACTGATTCACTACTTAGCTGGGCGGAAGTAGTCGAAGAAAGACTATCACCAGATCCAAGTGAATTTTCTTTGATTACAGAAAAATTAGGTGTTGAATCATATTTGTCCACTTCAGCTTTCATGCTATCATCACTGCCATAAGTTGATTGTATGGCAGGATTTGGCATTGTCTGCACACTTATTATATCTTCTGGCATTGATTTGGAGTGATCCATGTCTATAATAGTTGTTTCTTCTGATGGGATTTCAAGTCGTTCTTCAATTAGTGTAATATCACCATAAACAGAAACATTAAATAAAACACTTCTTTTATCATCAACCATTGGAATGATTTTCTCATATATCCCGGTATCACTTGTTAGTTCTTCTGACGTAATTGTCTTCGGTTCAGCAGCAGTTTGATTTGCCACAATCTCTTTTTCTTCTGTAAAAAGGGATGCTAATCCTGTGATCACAGTCTGTGATCCATCTGTCGGTGCCTCTGTTGTCATAACTTCAGAATAAACTTCTCCAGGAACACTAGGTGAAGCAGTTTGCTCGACTTTTGTCAGAGGAGGTATCGACAAATGAGTAAATGTGTCAGGGGGAAATGAATCTGAAACACCAACCCAGCCCGATCCCTCTCCAGAGCTTTCAGGTAATAATCTGCTTGGCATTTTTGTTGCTGATATTGCAAGTGATTCTTCTGTTTCAAGATTAGGGGTTCCACTCAGTATTACAGAAACAGGAGTTATGACATCTTCAGTCAGCAAATGTGACGTTTCCTCATAAGACACAACTTTAGAAGTAGCTGTTGGCCTGTCTGTTTCATTTTCTCCCCTCCTGTGGTTTGTTTCCTTATTGTGAGGCTCTTCAATAACAAAAAAATAATGTGTCATCTCCTTGCCTTCAGAGTTGAAGTTCTTGGAACTGTCTTCTGTTAAAGCTGGGGAACTGGTGATCATCGAGTCTGAAGTTCCTGACAGCAGCTCTTCTGCAGAACTTGTAATTCCTTCATTAACTTCAGCATACCTTTCAGTGCTTTCTCTTTCAAAGTCTTGTGTCTTGTCAGTTGAAAGGTTGGGTCCTACATTTGCAGGATGAAAAGGCTGAGGACTTAGAGTACTTGTGATTTCTTTGACAGCCAATGGCACTACAGAAGGTATAACAGTAAACTCGTCTCCTGATCCTTGTCCTGAAAATAAAGCATCACCAATGAGATCATTATTCGGTAGCTTTTCTTCTTTAGTTTTCAGGAGTGATACGGGAGTATCTTCTGTAGGAAAAATACTTTGCACCAACTTCTCTTCTTCCTCTGTAACTGTAATTGGAGAGCTTATGTATTTCCTTTCAATTGTTACAGACTCAGTTACTCTGTCATTATTAAATGGTAAAAATATTTTTTCACCAGATTCAGTTTCTACTTTCTTTTCTTCTGAGTATGGTCTGACAGTGGGAACATTTAAAAATTCCAGATGTTCATGGTTAGCCTGTGTACTTTTGAAAAATGGATCTTCAGTCGTTTCTGCAGAAGATTCTATCGCTTTTGGTGAAATTTCCCATGGCCTATCTTCCTTTGAATGTGTATCTTCTGACAACGGAAACTTTGTAGTAAAAGCTCTCACTGTCAGTTCATCAACTGTTTTCTCTTCCATTTTTATGTCAGTTACAGTTCCCATCGTGGTTACTTCATGTTCAGCACTCGTGACTAGCTCATCAGGTTCAGTAGTGAAGGCATGATCCACAGATGGCGTGCTGACAACTCTTCTGCCATATTCCTCTCGTGATTCTGGTTTCCCAGTGAGTGAAACTGCTGTTTTTGTAAATGATTCAATGAAAGTTTCTGCTTCTCCAGAACCCTGATCAATAAATGAGAAATGACCTACAAGTACTTTTTCAGTAGGTCCATTAGACATTAGTTTTGTAGTGCTGCTGTCACCTCTGAATTCTTCTCCAGAGCCATGCTCAATCAGGAGAATTTTGCCCAAAGAGACAGTTGAAGAACTATCTTTTCCATTTCTGCTTTCTGTAGATTCAGCTATTGCTTTTATATTTCCAGTACTGTGTGTCACCATGATGTCAAGAGGGCTGTTATTAACCACTGATTCTGGTGACGATGTGACTTCAGCTGTTTCTAAATCCTTTGTTTTATCTCCTGGTGCAACATGAGGTGTTTTATCTTTTCCAGAACCATGACTAGATTTTACTTCAGAAGGAGCTCTGTAAGTTGGTTCTGCTTCCTCTGTTAGTTCTCCTGGGTTTCCTGTACTAAACACAGTCTGGGACATCTGACTTGCTACTCCAGACTCCTTTGTCAAGCCATCTGACCCAGTATTTGAAACTGATATTGCTGATTCACCTGTTCCCATGTGTTCTTCATATTCTGCTGTTGCATTCTCCAATGAAACATCTGTGATGTAAACTTTTCCTTCATGCTTTTCTGTTTGTGTTTCAGTGACAGACCTTGATGGAACTGAAGTCAAAGTAGCAGACTCAATGATAATATCTATGTCTCCAGAACCTGCATCAGTAAATGGGGAGTCAGTACTTACCACTTCTCTTGTGGGACTCCCTGATAAAAAGTCTGCTGGTTCTTCAGCTGATCCTTCATTGATAAAAAGCTTCTTCTCTCTCAAGAAAGGAACGCTGGTAACCTTTTTGATTTCAGAATGCATGGTACCTGTTACTGGTAATGTTTCTCTGAGTGGGATGGGTTCCTGACTTGCAGTTCTGACTTCATCAGTAGTGCTTCCAAGTTCATTCAATTCTGATTTTCCCTCTGCAGCAGTGGCTGAATTTTCCTGTCTTGAATAAACAGTAGTCTGTATTTCTTTTTCTACCTCAATTTTATTTTCAGTTGGAACCGAGTTGCCAACTACTTGTTCTGTAATAAGCTCAGACACATAATTGGTGGGAACAGCTGCTTCAGAACTTTGATCAAAAGTAGAATAAAGATTGCTTGTTCCTCCAGGCAAAGCTGAGGTGAGTCCTGAAATGGTTACAGAAATTTCTGTGGGCACTACGGTGCCAGAACCCAAAGAAATGTCTTGCATTGGAAGTGTTTCTGTTATTGCCATTTCTGTTATCATGGCTGAAGTTATAGCGGTGTCCTCTTCTACATCTCCAGAGCCTTCTAGAACTGTAAAAGAAGAAGTGCTTAACTCAGGCTTTGCTGTCTGACTTGTTTTTTCCAGAAGGCTTTCAAAAGGGTAATTTGCATCAAGTTTAATAGTTGATTTATAATAATTTCCTGGAGCAGAAGTCCCCTCTTCTGGAATAAGGCCTTTCAAAGCTGTGCTGACAGTAGCAGTATCAAAACCCGCATCCAGACCAGCAGTTACAGCAGAACTTTCCACGGTAAATGCACTGGGAGCAGAAGTTGTACCAGAAACTTTCTCATCATCTTCCTGTCTTGACATTGTCACAATTTCTGTGAATGCAGAACTAGACAAATCAGATTCAGTGGAACCATCTCCAGAAGATTCGCCAGTAATCAAAAGCAATTTTTTTGCACCTTTAGTAGAGCTCTCCTCAGTTCCATGCCATGTTACACTCTCCTTATTTTTTTGTGGTGACTGCTCATATGCAGAAGTAATCTCTACTGATTTGTCTGTTGTGGCAGCTTCAGACTCACCACTATACACTGGTTCTAACATTGCAACATCTGCTGTCGGTTGTGTAACTTCGAAAGCCCCTATTACTTCACTAGCTTTGCTTGGTTGCATGGTACCAGAAGCTTCAGTTTCAGGTATTATGAAAGTGTTTGTTTCATTGAGTTGTGAAAAGGTTACATTTTTGGAATGTGCAACACTTTCAATTTGGTCACTTCTCGCTTCCTCAGCTTTTGTGCTTTTAGGTGCATTTGTCACCTGTTGCTTTCCATTGATGAACTGCAAAGCTGGAGGAGTTGTAACATCAGTAGTATTTTCACAGTCTTCCTCCTCTTCAAATTCTATAAAGTTTGGAAAGAAAGGATCCAATATTATATATTCAGATGAATCCTGCACAGAGTCTGAAGTACAGGGTTCAGTCTGAGTTGATTCTGCATCAATGTGGGGTTCATCTATTGCATGAGGAAGCATGTGGCGACTGAACAGATCCAAAAGTTCATTCACCGGATGATCTGCAAGAAAAAAAGAGCTTTTCATAATCCCTAAGTAACAGTGATGGTTGTGCATTATAGTAGACACATGAAGTATAAACAATCTATAGGAGAAAAAAATACTCAAAAAGAAACATAGCAAATTCAGTATATTCTTCCATTGACACTAAGTTAAATGCTCTCCCAGTGTTCTAATTTCTAGTCGAAGGTCCTGTGTATTGAATACATTGCTTACATAATGCTGTTCATTACTGTAGGTATTCCTAAACCCATGCCAGAGCCAACTTCTCCTGTGTCATATAGCAGAGACAAGATGAAAACAGTTTTTCAGACCAAAAGACTGTGGTTCCAACCTACAGCAACTGCTTATACAGGTTTGTGATGTTAGCTGGCCTTCACCAAAAACTGAGCTTAGATGAAGCTAAGCAAAGTGCAGTCTAAAGCAAAATAGGACATAGAGGACATGTCTCTGTAGCTCCATTTATCGTCATTATAGAGTAATTCAAATTACTAATAACACCATAAAACAAACAAACAAACAAACAAACAAACAAACAAACTGCTCTATTCTTTCCACTTCAAACCTTGCGCAGTAAATGAAGTCTCGCTTATCATATCAAAGATGTCTAAATTATTTAACAAATAAAAAGTAAACAAGATTCAAAAATCAGTCACCAGTCAGACAATATTATGAGTAAAGCCCAGCCATTTTTTTCTGCTTATCACTCACTTTAAATTATTCACACACTCCCACAGACTGCAGACCTCTCATTTTTTTCTCTAGCTAGTAAACCAGATAAAGAAGAGGAACGACGGTCTAAGTAGACAATGTTTTAGCTGCAGAAGCCCTTATGAATTCCTCTAAGATTTATGATCACAAAGTCCACAGACACTTTAAAAATTCACCTTCTCAGAACAAACATTACATCAAACCCTCTGTTCTAGACAATAGACACTATCATCATTAAGTACACACATACACCAGACTCAGAAAAATATAAATATATCAGGCTCTGATTGATACAACACTTGGCTGGCTGGCTTGAAGCTGGAAACTTTGTGTTAAAATCTTATTCCATGAACATATCTTGCTGGTTCTGTCTTTAAAACCATTTTGTCCAAAGTGAAATTATTTTTTGCTGGTATAAACTGGCATAACCAATAGACCTCTATTTACATCTATCAGCAGAGAAGAACATACAGGACTCTTACAGTCTTACAGCCTTATCAGTGATGGATGCTTCTCAGAGAATACTTTCAGGTGTTCTGGCATACCAATTGAATGACAGAGCAAAATTTAGAAGTAAATGTTCCTCATTAAATCTACTTACAATGAGAAACTGAAAAGTAAAGTATTTAATTAGTCTAAAATAACTCTCTTACGTATGAACATCATTTAACCTCTAGAACTATTGAGCCTTCAGAGACAGAGCAATCAGGTGATCATTCTGGAAAGGAATGTATTAAATCATATTAAACTGGTGCACAGCACAGCACTGTGAAAGGCTTGTGATTCTTGTCTTGAGTATTTTGTGCATGCAAATTGACTGCAGCTTGGGTCTTGAAAAGGTCATTGCAGCTCTACGGAGAATTAATGTTCTAATATCTCACCCCTTGTTTACTGCTAAACTTATGAAGTATTACTGAGTCTTCATTTCCACTAAAAGATTCAGTTTGTACAGCACTAAGTTCAGGGCTCCCAGAGCAAAGAAAAAAGGTTGTCTTGTACCTGTCTTCTGCCCAGCTACTTGCTATTGCACCACTGAAGCCTGGTGTTTATTTTGTGCTATGAAAACTCTGTTACATGACTACAGAATTAAACACCTCCTCTCTCCCCAGCATGTGCTTGTAGGGAGTTGTTTTATGCAATGCTTGTAATGAGAGAATTTCTCCCTGTTCCTTCCTCCAGTGGGTTTGAAATATTTGCACACACTGCCTGTTGCCACAGGAAAATACAGCTTCTGCAGCCATTTATTTGAGTTTTCCCAGATCTACCTTTCAAATTTTATTCACGCAGAAAAGCAAGATTTTTGCTATTTGTCCAAGATGATGTGGAGATGCGTGTCTTCCACTAAGTAATAAAGTCACATTCAGAACCCACAAATTTCAGCAAAGAGCAATACTAGTCATTATAACAAGGAATCATATTTTCATAAAAAGTAGAAGCTCTCATCAGAACAGAATCGTACACTTTCTTTTCAAAATGGTG
The DNA here is from genome assembly GCF_964034855.1 of Anser brachyrhynchus. Taxonomy (NCBI): domain Eukaryota; kingdom Metazoa; phylum Chordata; class Aves; order Anseriformes; family Anatidae; genus Anser; species Anser brachyrhynchus. The sequence goes on along the minus strand of NC_137697.1, from coordinate 73,142,962 downwards.
AATGCAACAAATACACAAGAACTCAATAAATGAAAAAGGGAATAGCAAGTTAAACCCGCTAGGGAGCTTTGAGAATTTCTGATTCTTAGTAAATTCACTGTAATGTAACTGCACTAAATGTACAGAACCAGAGAGCTACATATGAAGATGAGCACAGACAAGAAAGATGGCTTGTACTGTGTACACAGGTTAAGAAGGAATATGTATAAATAAGTTTAAGAAGGAATGTGTATAAATAACCCGGTATATAGGCTAGCCTGGCATAAGCATTGATTATGACTTTGTATACAGCTGTTAGGATTGTGTGCACAAAGCATGTAGCATCCTTTTGCATAGAGCCATACATAAATTTTTTTAAAACCTGGATGGGACAGGATAGGTTGTAATTTGTAGGAGGGTACCATGACTAACAAGTTCTGACCAGTGTATTATTTTTGTAGCAGTGCACACCTGGGAGCCACTCAAATTACTAGCTCATGCTAAATCATTTATGGTAGGTAATAAATTTAATGAACAACATCTGTTCCAAGTTCACCCAGAAGATATATACAAATTCTTACATACACAAAGATCTCTATCAGACATTACTTTTACTTTGTTAGCTTTTTCAAGATCTCACATGCCACAGAGATCCACATAAAAGAACCTTAGCTATGGTATGATATTCCAATAATAAACTTTCATCAAATACTAAGTATTTTTGTTCTGCCTTTTTTTCTTACTTTCTTTTTTTTTTTTTTTCAAGAACAAAATAACCGGCTTTTAAGAAAACAGAAAATAATTCAACTGAATTATTTTTTATTAAAATTTCTTCTCCTTTCTAGAGCTTTGATTAATCAGTGTTAGCAATCAAGTTCCTAATGCTCAGCATTAACAGATACCGTAAATTCTCTTAAACCCTAGAGAAAACCAATAATTAAATGATGCAGGTCATATAACATGTAACCTTGTACTCCAAGAATAAACAAGACACTAGGATGAAAACCTAAGTCCTATCACAAAATATGAATACGGGACAGAAAATTCTTAAATGGTTTATTAGATCCTCAGGGCAGACACACAAACACTTGCAATAGTTTGAACTGGCTACATGTAGCTGACAGATGTTTCCCATATTTATGTTCATGTCCATTTCATCTGCAGGGAAAAACACATAGATCTGAGTCTGCTAATAAGAGACAAGACGAGGACTTTAAGAGAAAAGAATTTAGCTCCTAAATATTCCTATCAATAGTTCACACATTACCATGACAAACAAGCCAAAAGAAGCACTTATTCAAAGAGGTGCTTTCTTACTATCACTCCCAGAAGAAGAAAGTAAAAACAAGTAGCTAAAAAGCAGTAAAAACAAGGGTAATCAGTCTAGATTGCCAATCCAAACAAGTCCTAAAGGAGAATTGTCAGTAAGACATTTTACTGAGAAAATTGAAGTATGCAGTGAAATAAAGATGAAATAGATAGGCGGATGAGTGCATATGCAGCCTAGAGTGTTTCTTAATCCATTTAATACATATAGACATTTAAAATTACCTGCATGGTGCAGGCATCTACCTCAGTAACAGCCAACCATGTGTAAGAAATGGAAATCCCCCAACTCCAGGTGCTTTTTCAGCCACAAGAGGATTTGCCTGCTACTACTCAAAATCACAGAGCGATGGATTGAGGTGGCATTAATTTCCATTTCGATCCTTCTAATGACAGTTGGTTCTAAGCCCAAATTGTTTCTCAGGGGACAAGGAAAAAGAGATGCCCCAGTGTTACCCAATGCTACCTTCCACACGTTCAAAAAATTTATAAAGTTTGATACTAGTCTTTCTTGAAAAGATTTTTAATATTCTACAAAGATCACTAGAAGGCTTTTCAAGGTCATTGTTGGGGGACAGGCAGTAGAAAGAATTTTGTCTCTAAAAACTCCTCAGGTAAACAGCTGAATAAGAATGAATAAAGAATTAAATGAAAAACAGCTTCTAATGTTTTCCAAACTTTCAAAAAAGTGAAAAAAATATAAATCAGAAGACTTATGGATTAAGCATGTTTTTCTGAAGTCTCATTCATAATATGACAATTTATATCTGATCTGACATGCTGGAGATAGCACAATTTCACCTGTGGATTCCTGCATTTTTCCCACTTACTGTTCTATAACAACTTGCCAAGACGTTTGTGAGAAGTAATAGAGTTTAGTCTTCTGTAGAACTAGATGTCTTATAAAGCCACAAAATACACTAAAAAAATAAAGAAATATTCTGGGGACTTTGAATCAGGCCCTGTATTTTGATTACAATAGAGATAAAAAGAATAATGATTTTTGAAAGACCAAAACCATTTCAGACTGTTTGCCTTTTAAGTGTGAGTATCATTAGATAGTGGGACACTATCACAAACTACGTTGCAATCACTATCAAGAATCCATAACCACAAGGCTAAGATGTAATAAATAAGTAAATAAATAATAGTTTGCAGTAGTCATATCTAGTCCTGCACTTGATAACCAGAGAATTTTGATTTTGGTTTCAACAGAATTATATCATTGTGGATTTAGTTCAGAGTATGACTAAAATAACAATAAAATATTGTCCATATTTTATCATATTTCTGTAAATGTGACATTTAGTGACCGTAAAAAAGGTAATGTGGTAACTTGAAATGAAAATAGGAAAACTTTGGCTTAGAGGGACAAGCAATAAACCATTTAAGACAAAAAGTGGAGAAATCTTGTCTGTTTTTTTTCCTAAGCATACTCGTTAAATACTGTGCTTTACATATTAAACCATCTTGTTTCTTCCCCACGGATATGTACTCTGTATTTATTTTCAAATGCTTCCTCTTCTTTGCTGCAGTTGGTCAGTATGCTACCACAACCACCATCTCCTGTAGAAGAACCCCATCACTTGCACTACGATAAACTTGCTCCCCACAAGCAATGGCCTTGAATGTTACCTTCAAAAGATCGTGTGCTCGAGGACCAGGGGACAGATAAAATTGTAATCCCTAGCAGTCAGCACTTTTTGGAAGAATGGACCATCAGCTCAGGCAGGCTGCTAAATGACAACTCAAGTCAGATGTCTCAAGCAGATGTCCCTTCATACCAGCTATTGATTAGACCTTTAAAAAGCATTACTCTGAGAAAGGCAATACAAAGCAGGACCAGATTTTAAAAATTTTCTATGGAAAGCACACCGATAGCAATAAGGACTGAAGGCACATGACTCTGTATCTTACTCATTTTTGTATATTCATAGAATCTAGTCTAGCCTCCCATACGAAATGAGTCACAGAATTTTGCTCAGTCCAACCTTATGTTGTGGATCAAAGCTGCTTTGAAATGCTGATCCAAACAGACAATCTACAGAACACTTTAGTAAACATGCACATTGTGTTTGACTAAGACTTTCTGAAGAACCGAAACTCACAGCTTTTATGTTGTACCTCAAAATACATGCACATTCATGGGACACACCTGACAGGTTAGCAAAAGTGACCTACCAAAAGTGAGCATACACTCAGCAGGCTTTAACTCAGCCAACAGGTGTCTCCACCTCTTCTGTAAAATATTTCAGAGCCCTCAAAATAAGAGTTCAAAATGAGTTTACACTGTATGAAAGGTCAGTGAAGGCTCACGTCTGGGCTTGGGAGAGGACCTAGCATGCGGAAAGACTTACAGAGCTTTATGCCACACGTTGACTCCCCTGAACCTCAGCTCTGCTGAGGACCAGCTTGGCAGTCTAGACTGACTCAAGCAGGTTTATGACTACAGCTTTCTGAAACTCTTCCAGTGAAAAAAACTCAACCAATGCCACAGGAATGTGTCAGTCTCAATTAATATTTTCTTTTAATAGCATAGTGAAGAAGTGAAGGAGCAATCTGACAAGATGGCTCTCATTAAAAAAAAAAAAAAAGACTTTAAAATTTCTAAAACTAAGTGTGTAGAATGTGTTTTTTTTTTTTTTTTTTTGTCCCTACAAATGTTACATTTAAATTGTTACAGAATGCTTCAATTTTACAGATATAAAGCATTCTGATAACATCTTTTGGACCATTTTGTTTAATGGAGTAGGGATTATATTGTTCTTCTTTTCATCTCATTTCAAAGGAAATAAGATTTTGAAACACAGACATTTCCTGCTGAAGGAAAATTCCAAGTGTCAGTATTAAGTAAATGCAATTCCTCTAACTTGTGCCATCTTGTAATATCATTAACCTACCTAAGCACGGTCAAAGTGCAGTACTGCTTCAGGCATACCCCATTTCCCCCAGCAAAGAAAGGTGGGAAATACTGCCAAGGAGCTGGTCTAAGGTGTTAAAGAAACATGGCTACTATTATACACACCTAAGTAAAAGACAACAAAGAAAGGTGCTGAAATAATTAAATTTTTTATTATTTTCATCCTTCTACCTCCCATTAACATGGACAGTATGTATGATGAGGTCTAACAAAATCCAGTTCTTGATTACTGCTTAGTCTAAATAAATAAAGGGTTTTATTTAGCTCACTTAAAAGTGTTCCCCAGCTGGAGATATATTTCTAAAACTTTTGTTAACTTTAGAAACATTTAAGGATGTAATGCACATTTCCATAGGCTTTTTTTTTTTTATCTTCTAAATTTAATCAAAATTTATGTTTTCTTCTTCCTCTGACAGTCAAAAGAGAGGGTAATATTTTTAAAATCTCATCAGCAGGGAAAAAAAAAAGAAAGAAAAAAAGAAAAATTAGATATAAATTATATAAATGAGCCTTGCATAGAAATGTTAATCACCCAAGCAAATCTCTGGAAGAAAATATTTGAAAAGAAGAATTTGTGCACAGCTGGATGGGTAGGAGTTGAAAGAAATTCAAGGTGGGTGGTCAGCCTTGCCTGCTCAGAATCACTCCACAAATCTGCCGTACTGTATTTGAGTGTCTCTCTTTCCATGCAAGATACAGCCCTGCTGAAAACCTCAGTATCAATCGCTGGCATGTTCTTAAACTGCAGCCTTTTACAGCTATACCATTCCCACAAGTTCCCACTTGACTGAATTGTTGGCTATGACCAGAAACACCTGTGTAGAGTGGATGTCACTTATGCGGACATCTGTTTTGCACAGGACTCTGGCCGGCATGGTTGTGCTACAGCATCCCTGCCAAATTTTAAAGTAATAGACATGACGGTACAAAAACCATGTCAGAAATAAAGGGACTGTTTTATCATAAAAGAGTATCACAAAACCTTCTGGCAATCTTTGGTGTTTCCTTCAGCCTCATTGCTTCCTGCATTCTCCCCCCTGACACAGTGGTAAACTTGTTAAGAAAAAACAGATTGAACAAAAGGTCAAGTTGTTAAAAATGGCACTCCTGCAGTGTCAAGTCTAAGCCCCTGCAAGTGCAGGATACAGTTCCGTGTATAATGACAGAATATTTGTCAAAAAATATCCTAAAGAGGATTATTTTCTTCCCGTTTGCTCTCTGCTCCAATATGGCATTAACAAACCAATGCTCCCATCAGTGGTGTCTCTTCTTGCACGATCTATGAGCACCCTTCCAATGACAACATTTTACTTTCTGCCTACAGAGAGGGCGCTTCTAAAACTCTGCAGGGCTAAAGAACCCAAAACAAACCACTGACAAGTACTAAAATCTTTTTCTTCAGCTGAAATCCTAAACAAATTAAAAGCCAGACTGTGCAGCCACACGGTATCTGGATTAGCCAGTCTGTCTGGATACATATATATAGAAAAGTCCAACTCCAGAGGCCAGCTCACCAGGTCAGGTGGTGAGCAGAAGAGCTGGCTGGGAAGGAAAGCAAGACTACTTCAGTCTTGATCTCATGGGAGCTTTTCCATGGGTGAGGAGGAAACAGTGAGAGATCAACAGGCCTTGCCCTCCCTAGCCCATTCTCACTGCTGTCTCGCGGTTACACTCACTCCAGGGCAACCCCTAATGCTTCTGCCATTATGCAATGGAATGAGAAAGAACTAATTCTGTCCCTACTAACGTGGGAAGATGGTGCCCCTTCCCAGAAGAAATACAAATGACTTACCCACACAAAAATCTGGGGCCAGCGTCTAAATGCTACAGCTACAGTGTTGAAGCAGATGTCCACCATTTGGCAACTCCCATAGCTGCTTGTGAAAAGCCCTATAATAAATATTCATTCCCCTGTCCCTTTCCCTGGTAAATGTCAACAATATTTGGCTTTAGGAACTTAGAGTAGACTCCTTCCTGTGGTAATTCTTGAAAAATTTAAGTCAATATCACATTAATGTAGGAGTAATATAGGTTGTTTTATGGAGTAGGCAAGGGCTAAATTTTACTTTCTTTTCTTAGCCTATGTCATTTGTTTCAAAGGGGTAATTTTATGTGGCAAAACCAAAATATCAGAAAATATTCTGATGTTCAAGCTCTAAGACAGACAGTTGTTTTTATACATAGGACCACATATTTATGTGAATATGTTATTACCCCAGAATATTGGAGTAATTTATGTAAATGTGCTGCCACTTATCATGATGCTTTTCTGAAATTTTATCCCCTATAATTTTCCAAGCATCTTTCAAGCACCTCGTAAGCGCACTTTTAGTTTAACCTCTGCACAAGCCCTCTGGTCATGCAGCCAGCACTCAAAACCACAACTGATCAGACACACTGATTGTCTGCAGCCCCCACTCCCCCATTTGGGACAAATTTAGAGCTATTAACTATGTGATAACACACACTCACTCTGTCATGGCAGATCTATTTTTAGGCTTGAGTTTTATTCATTGAAATATGAGCAAAGCTTTGCTAGAATAGGCCACTGTGGGGCTAATCACCTTTGTCCTAGACCTATCTGCTTGTGTTACTACAGTTATCGTCATAATAGCTTAAATGTAAATGTATGCTTTAAAATAGTTGAGTGATTACACACACACAGATTGACATACATGGCATTTGGATTTTTCAGCATTTTATGCATTGCAAATATTGCTCAAAAGACACAGAATGAATTCTGTAATTGCAATTTTAATGGACTATTCTTAGTATGATCTCTTGACTTGGAAGGAAAAAAAATTGCACCCATTTGAAATTTATCTTTAGGGGTTAATAAGTATGGTTGCTCTGGGTATTAAAAAATCTAAAGCAGTCTGGGGATAAACTGGACCAACATAAGGGTTTAAAAACCTCACTGTTACAGACAGAATGACACAAATGTGACTAAAATATATTTTTAGGAGTGCAGTGTCATGCATGTCAAAGCCTTTCAAAAGTCAAATACTAAACTTGACATATAATTTCTTCCTGGATCAATTTTGGGGTGCCTTTGATCCTCACCTTTTTCAGCTTTGCAGGGACATGTGCACAGCAGATGAAACAGATAGAAGAGTATAGCCGAAAAGAAGCCTGATGGAGCAGAAATACTCCAGAATGAGCTAATAACTACAGAAGACTTATCTGAGAGCAACCTGCAGTATACCTGCCAATATTTAACCATTTCATTGCTTGGAGCTGGGCACAGAACATATGACACATACAGAGAATGAGTTTCTCTTTAACCGTGTAATCACACACACACACACACACACGAATACAACGAGAAATGTTTTCATTTTAAAAGCAAAGCATTTTTCTACCTACTCTTTTTTTTTTTTTTTTCTTGTAAGATTTGTTTTGGAATAATACTAATTTGCTTTTAGAAACATTAAAAAAAAAAAGTAATCACAACATCTTTCTTAGAAAATACTGGCAATCAAAAGTTTTCAGCCAACTAGATTGAAAAAAATAATAATAAAAAAATTAGATGTCCAGCTCTGATAAGCTTGGTGCAGCTCTAAAAAAGGCCGTGGGGGCAGACTATTGACTATAACCCTGCTAATCAATAACTAACAAACTCTGTGCTATCCTAACACAGTTTTATGTCTACTGACTCAGAACTAGTTCACCATGGCCGCTGAGGGTTTCCACCAGGTTCACTCTCCATTACAACTCCCTGACCGCTGTCTGTTTTCACCAGAGATATATCCTCTGGACTTTATCCTAATCTCTCAGCTGGATCACGTCTATGCAGAGTTTACAGAGGACTTGAGAATTTTGCTTAAAACATTTAATATTTAACTAAACATGTTGCTGGCAACCCACTACAAGCCTGAGTAGCAAATGCATGATCAACACAAGAATCACTTCATCCACCACTTCTATGAGAGGAAAAAAAAATACTTTAGACAAATCCCACAATAAAATCTGACTAAAAAGGATACTACCCTGTGCATATAGGTACTCTGTGTATGTATAGGTATATTCTATGCTTTTATTGCGGCACAAAAGTGTATTAAGTATGTGGAATTTCTTCTCCACATGCCAAAAAACTCCCACTGAAACTATGGAACTCTCACTGGACTACGTGAAAAACTCAAGACTGTGGTGAAAAAATTTACTGAGAAAAAAAAAAAAGAAACAAACAAAAAAAAAACAATGGTAACCAAGTACAGCAGAGGCAATAGCAAAGCAGGCACGGACTTCTGGAAGACAAAATTACTCCTGGACGGGACCAAACTTCCAACTGCATTTCTTCATTTATGAAGACAAACTTCTATATGAGTTTTGATAATGAGTTCTTCTTTAAGCAAGCATAGTAACAGTGGATTGGTCATGCAAATACTAAGACAACTCACTGAACAATTTTTTTTTTTTAATAAATGTGAATTCCACAGAACAATATAGATAACTTCAGCTCCATGTTCCCAAAGGCTACAGAAAACATGTACAGACACTCCGAACATATCCTGACTTGTGCCAGGAAATAATTCACAAATATCTTGAAAGAAACCAGCGGGTATTATGTATATTATTGATCAAATTTATCATCTAAACACTGTCAAAAAGAGGGAGATGGAAAAAGGCTAGCTGGATCAGCAAGAATGAATTTAATCACTGGATCTAAAATGTGCAAAAAACTGCAAAAAAAAGACCACTGAAAAATACATACTAGAAAAGAAAGAATAGCCGACCAAATATTTTTAAAGTGATATTATCAGACTAAATATTAAGTGATCCATCTTAAAGGAATGGCTTCCTACTAAGAGCTTTAGTCTTTGAGTCACTTATAAAAATATCTTTATATACACTTCCAGGATCATATCCTGTATTCAGCCAGAGTTTCACTGTATCCAATTAATCATTTCATGTAAAGCAAAACAGTATTGCTAATATTGTCTGAAAATGGCAAAAAGTTGATATCCCATCATAAATAGTAAGATTTCTTACAATCTGGATAAATTCAGAAGACTTTGGTACAGAAAACCACCTTCCTTAAAAAAATTAATTCATATTCTAAATGTAGTTTCCATGTAAATGATAGTTCATCTTTTTTTGCCAAAGGATTTCTTAAGACTTTCTCCATGTAAACAAAACTTCTAAAAGGATTCTTCTTCCTTTACAACAGATGTATGAAAAACTACATTGTACCTATGAATAAAATTCCTTCATTTGTCTCATGAATAAACAAAGAGCTACAAGAAAGCTAGAAATGTGTAATCCCTATGTCTAGAACTCAGACGTTTCCTTGGAAACAATGCAAAAAGAGCAGGGAATGTATAGGCATCCTCTGAACAGTATTTAACGTGAGGGCACTGTTCCTTGTATCTATGGAAGTCTATAAAGGAATGTGAAAAAAGAAATTATTGTTCTATAATAAGTCTTCAGGAAGAGCCAGCAATAGTGTCCTAAACACTGCTTATTAATCCACTGTCTCAGTTTCTTGTGAAACTTTCTGAGTATCAAGTTTTAGCTCTGTTGGATATGGGGTTGGTATTTTCCTTTTCCCTTTAAAAAAAAAAAAAAAAGTGTACAAAAAAGCTTGACATTGTTACAGTTATTCATTTATTAGCATTTTCTTTCATGCTGGACATCCTTGCTGTTGCATTTTAAGCATGATTTACATGTGACAGTGTTCTACTTTTTGTAAAAAGCCCTTCATAGCACCAAAGCAATGTGAATATTCTGATACAGAAAAATTCTAGCTGGCTTAATTAAGCAACAGGTCTATCGGTTAGGGTTAAATATGTTCATTAAAGTCCCTATGACACAAATCTGCTTTGAAGAAAAAAATAACCTAATTATAGAATGCAACAGAAGCTGTTAATGTTACAAAGACATTCAGACACCAACCACCCCCAAAACAATTCTGCTCTAAATCACCTCATTGGAATTACTGTGGTGTAATTACACTGGGGAAGATGATATCAGAATCTGGCCATATTAGCTGGTATTTAACACTTAACTACTCAAAACAAAATGAAAAATTGTCTCTCTGTATGCCACATTTTACAAATAATATGGAGAATTCAGTCATCAAGGGTATGAAAATTACTTGAGCACAGTAATTACACACTTACACACTGACAAACCTGTTTCATTTGGAAATGTGTTCCCTAACAACTATTTTTCTTTCTTAGCTGAACACATAAGCCCAGTGCTTGAAACAAAACACTATGAGGAAGGACTGCACTAATAATTCAAACATTGAAGTAAAACCATGTCCATTGACTACAGCAGCAGCAGAGAATGTGGTCTTTCTCCAGGGCTGGTGAGGACCATCAGCTGCCATAGTATTAATGTCAGATGGAAAGTTACAGTCAGTAAGTAGACAAGCCCAGCTTCTGCTAAATAAATAGGAGGCTTTTCATTTAATAAGATGGGAATTTGGATCAGCCCAAGCAGAGACACCTTACTATTGCTACAACATCTCATCAGAAATGAGGTTAGCTCAGTCTAGTAGCACAATGCCAATAGAACTGCAGCCACAGAATATAACCTCAAAAAGTACACAAGTCAGGATGTACTTGCAAATTAAATGGCATTTTGGTCACTATGATGTTCAGGTACATTTGGATCTCTCTTTTCTCTTAAATGCATGACTGATATCAAGAATTAAACAGTTGCTAAGAAAAGCAAACAACTTGTGCAGGCAAGGATGTGCTATCCAGACATATCCATTTGGGCATGTTAGCAGACACTGCATAAATCACAGAATGGCTTGGCTTGGAAGGGACATTAAAGATCATCTTGTTCCAACCCCTCTGCCATGGGTGGGGATGCCAGCCACTAGATCTGGTTGGCCAAGGCCCCATCCAGTCTGGCCTAAAGGATGAGAATAAAGCAGGAGAATGAACTGAATGCAAGATAAAGATCTCTTCTTTACAATAAACTTTGATTTTAAATAGGTCCTAAGCATAAATAATAAGTTTCAGTAGCATATACTTATCATTTGAGGTAGGACACATGTGATTGATTTCAGCACAAAAATGAGTTTCTACTCCCTCAGCAGACCTCTCTAACACAATAATTAATACATTGACATTTCAGACATATTCTGAAAAGTAGACCAAGAGTTGCACATAGCACGTGTGCCTATGCTACAAAGAGCAGTGTCCAGACAGGTATTTGCCAGTGGGCATAAACAAAAGAACCTAGAAGGGAACAATGTGGGTAGAGGTGCAGAGAGCTACAAGCACTCGTGATGGGCCACATGGAGAAGGTGCTGGAGGCGTGTGCTACCCCTGCCCTCCACACCACCACCTAGCAGCATCCCAGCACCCAGAGCCAGCAAGCTCCCAGAGCATTTCCACCCTCCTGGGCACACATTCCCCCACAGAAATGAGCAAAATGAAGGCTGAATGGGGACATGGTTATTCTCTATGACTGAACAGAGAAATAAAAGTATCAAGGGATAAGTGTCAAGAAGAAAAAAGACCTATTCAGTCTGAAGACAATACTGGCAAGAACAAACACGGGTATGAACTGGCCAAGAAACAATTCAGGCGAGATATTAGAATCAGACTTTAGGAGAGCCATGACGGTCTGGGAGAGACTCCCAGAAGGAGCTGAGAAGACAACAGGATTAAATGAATTTTAAGACGAGGCCTAAAACAGACCTGAAAAGACCCTATTCTGCCTCTTTTGTTCAGCTTTATGACTATGACTCATTAACATCCTGCATTCTGCAGTACTCATTTTCATTCAAATTTCACAAACCCTCTTGCATTTCTAAGACAGAAGTATGCACGTCAGAGAATTACATGTTGAAACACAAAGGTTTGTAACCTCTTTCCATAAAATTCCACATCTACAAAGCACAAGTTCCTGCAATTTCATTCCGCTCAAAGCTGGAGGGGACAAGAAACCAGACAGAGCTGGTGTGAGTCCCAGGGTCCAATAAGCACTTTGAAATACATTCACTAAAAAAAGACTTTTAAATGTCTCCAAAAAATGCAGGTGTGCAAATTACTCCTGATACAGACAAGAGTTATGTTTCCAGTATCCCCTCAACCACTGTTAAACAACACCCCCACAAGCATTTTTCAGCTCATAAAGCTTTTATGAGCTGAAAAGTTCCTTCAAGATTTTTTTTTCTTTTTCCTTTTTCTTTTTCTTTTTTTTTTTTTCTTTTCAGCTGTTGATCCATTACCTTCCAGCAACAGCATCAGAGCTCACAACTACAATAGGTAGGAGAACTGTTAGGAGATAAACGGGCACAAAATGGCAAGTTTTCCATCTTTGTTTCAAAAGAGGGGATGTCTCCTGTCCTATCCTATGCAACGAAGAAGTTCTAGTGGGGTCAGACATCAGAGTGAGGTCTATTTTTCTTTACCCCTTTGGCAACATGGTCATCATCCAGAGGGAACAGCCTGCTGTTTCACACAAGTGAATGAAGTCCCACACTCACTACATCATGGAACATCTGTGTGGTCCTCTTTGTAACAACAGCAACAACAACAATAACAAAAACAAAAGGATGTTTCCCAGTGCACAAATCTATTTTCCTCCTTAATTGGAACACCTGTCACAGATCTGCCATGTGCCATGGGCCATAAGAAATACCATGCTTTATATTTATATTCCTCATTAGTCTGTGCACCTGCCTCACACTAGCTCACGTGGAAGTGCACGGATTGTTTGTACAAGACATTTTCTCACTGAAAACCACCATATTCTTATACAAACAAGCAGTTTAATCCATCCAGTGATGTGTTCTTTCATATCAGCATTTGTGCACATTTAGTTTAAGCTAATGACGATGACCGTCTGCCAGGCCCCTAGATCACTTCTGTTTCCACGGGTATATTTTATTATTCCAAAGTAACTGAAATTCCTTTATGAAAAGTTTAATTGATTGCACACATGCATTTTAAAAGCTAGAAGTATACCTATTTAGCTCTTAGATGGCATGAGAAAAGAAGTCCTATAGAAGAAAGTGTCCCTGGATGTCTGGTCTAATAAATTTAAGGGCCTACTGTATTTTTAAATAAGAAATATTTAAGCTATATATGGTACTACTTCACGTTAATCTGGGAGGGTATAAGGCAGCCTGAGATCCTTGCCAGTAGCTTTAATTGACTTTAACCCAGTCAACATACAAGGTCTTTTAAGTGCAGCTTGAGTCCACAATAATAATAAAGAAAAATATCCCCCACATTCCATACATCCATAACACATTCCGTGCATCTCCAGCACATTCCAGCCAAGGACTTCAAAGCTCCTCAGCAAAGGTGGTGCCAGCTTAGCAAGGGTTTGAGACGGAGAAGTAAGATGTGGGGAAGCCTCCCCATTTCTTCTCCCTCTCCGGAAACTTGGACATGGGGATGCATAGGATGCCTGCCTGTTGCAAAGGGTCTGCCACCATCCTGCTCACTGGGACCCCTGGACCACCCATGCCCCTCCACACCCCACCAGGGAGCCTTGTGGGACCCCTCAGCACATTGAAGATCTATGAAGAACTCAAATACCATCATTAAGTGAAGCCCCACTTCGCTGTTAAGTTGTTGTTTCTAGCAAAAGATGAATAGCAAGGAGGTGAAGAAAGATTTTTTTTAAATTAATCTCATAAATATTTCCAACAATCAAGAAGGAAAATATTATTTTATATACAGTGCCCCTTATACTGCAAACATCTCAAAATTATTCCAGTTTACAACAGCTGCTATCTGAAAGGATTGCTAAGCAAATTGTCATTTCTTAGGATGTACTTCTGGAGCTTGACTTTAAAATCATGAAGGCCTTTGCTGATATCCTTCACTGATTATTTTATTTAAGAATGTTAAGCTACATTGTCTGGAATGTATGCCAAAGCAAAGGTGGAAAAACTCTTGTTTTATCAGGGAGATGTAATGATGAAAACTATTTCTTGCTGCCATTTAGCTGAGAACAGTCAGAGGTACAATTTATGTAGTTCATGTATGACTCTAGATCAATTTTCAAACGAAGAATGATAGGATAAGAAGTTAAACTACATTCTAGTGAAGGGCATGTGTTAGTAATATTTGTGAAATTCATTCATCTTCAGCATCTCCTATATACATTTTCTTCAGCACAAAGAAAAGTTTATGGACTGTGAAACAATGAAATGAAACTGGGCTGGACAGGCTTTTTCAGATGCAGACTCTCATTTCTGGAGAAAGAAAAGAAAACCCTAATCCAAATTCTCAGACAGAATAAATCTTTGGCAGCTCTGGCCTAACTTGTAGTAAGTAGGTATAGGGTGGCTTTTCTCTGTGGATAGCTAACTGGAGGGATTTCCATTGTTAGATTTTGGAAACAGAAAAATAAAGAAAGCTATTTTTGACCGTGCACTTGGTACACGGTAAATCCTTTTATGCTTAAAGAGAATACAGATACTGCCATATAGGGTATTTCATAATGTTTCAGGAATTTTTTTTTCTTCTATCTTGATAGACCAAATCAATCCTACAGGCAGAGTTTTAGGGCTGTATAGCTTTAGTTTGGAATGTAACCACCCCTACACATATGCACATATATATGTGGAAAAAAATGGATGCACAGTTCAAGAACATTTATGAAGACACAGAAGATAAACCCTGAAGAAAGTCTGTCCTAAGGACTAGATCACCCAAGTGAGACCAAACATAGCCGCTGAGAGTGGCTGTGCGTTGATCAGCTGTCCTTTAGATAGTCCAGAAATCAGAAATTTGGCTAACTCTTAATTTACTGAATCACAGTACCCACACCATTCCAAGGAAAATATAAAACAAGTCTGCCCTTGATGTATACACAGAGAAATGCTGAACCATACACCTTATGCACTCTCTGAAGAAAACAATGAGATTCCACACACTCCCAAACCATCCTACTTCTTACCATCCACCTGGAACAAACAGCTGCCTAATGTGATCTACTCTACTGTGTGCAGTACACCGCAGTATAACTCAACAATGTATGCAGGAAAGGTTGTTCACTGCTGCACAGCCCAATTATTAATTATTAAGCTGAGTTAACCAAAATTCCTCAGGTACAAAAGCATTTAATATGCAACTTAACTCTTGTCTTCAGAATTTACCTTTCTGTTCTGACTTACCACTCTTGTCTCATTTGAGACTTCCAAGACAATGGCAACACCTACAGCTTCAGCCAAAATAATGAAATAAGAGAACTATTATTTTCTGAAACAGAAGGTTAAGTCACCACTGATATGACTTGTTCAGTTTTAAATCTTGTAAACATAAAGTGAGGTAACAAGCACCAAGTAAATGAAGATACAAAATCCACCGCGTGGAAGATCCAATAATGATATGGCACATCTCAAGGGATCTACTTCTGCCTTTTGACTTTTGACATAATTCTACCAAGCATAAACCTGATAAAACCAATCAAAAGACTTCCATAAATTGCGATTTCTGTTGGAAAAATTCTTCAGAGATATGGATGTTATGGCAAAGAACCAATGACAAAACAGTTTCTTATATAACCTTTCAAGAGCATCACAAACAGTTAAGCTATAAATATATATATATATAAATAAAAAAAAATAGTTTTTTTTCCAAAATAAAATAATTTAAAAAAAATGCAGTATTGAACCTACTAGATATTTGAGCTTTATCCTTTTTGTCATTTCTTCTACATCTTATTTTAAAAAATAAGGTTTTACCAAGGCATCTTAAACAACGGTCATTTTACAGTCTTCTTCAATGTAAAATCATATAGAGTCCAGCTATTGTGTTAAGGAGACATAGTCATTATAAAACTCAACAGTTCATCTCTACTTCAGGAGTTTCTGTTCTGAATACCCATGGAATTGAAGCTGCATACACATGTACAATGCCATCAGCTAAAAAACAGAATGCAACTGTAAAAATTACATCAATTTGCATCACAGATTCTGTAAAATGGATAGAAAAAATACTATGATATGCTACGAAAGCCTGTAAAAACCCTTCCCTCAAAGGAGGTTCCACCTTTGGACACAGCAGAATGCATTAAACTTTTTTAGCTGACTACACTGTACATGGCATTGTTAATTGCTACAGACTAATGGAATGTTAAAATAATCTAGTGCTTCGTTTAGGACTAGTAATGCATGGAATGGAAGCTGTGAAATTAAAATGCTTGTTTCACAGATAGCTGAAGTTAAATCAGTGACGTGGCAATATTAAATAAGAAAACTGGAACTTAACCATCATGAATCTCAATAGGAAAGCAACAGTTTCATATCATTCTTACATAGAAATTAATTTCACCCCAAACCATATCTATACGACTTTTCTAATCATTTTTATCTTATACATAAAACTTTTCTGATCATTTTTTAATGGATAGAAAAATAGACCTACCAATACTTAGTAAGTTGCTGTCTAGATAAAACTTGAACTTTGCATGCTTCAGTGATCCAGGAAGCACCTCCAGTATATTCTAAGGGTGTTACACCAGTGTGTTATGACAAACCGTCCATTGTGATGGACTGCAGGTCTAAAAGGCAAAATCTTACCTGTATCATTGCCTGTGATTTGAATAACATACAATCTTATGTCAGTTCCACTATCAGGGTGTGCAGTAGAAGGAGACACCTCTTGAGGTTGTAAAGCCTCTGTGGCCTCCTTCACTGTGGGTGGTGCAGTAGGTCGTGCAACTGCAGTAGCAGTTGATGATGTGAAATATTCCTTATCAATTTCTGGTTCTACCATCTTTCCTGTCAGATCATCTTCAGCAGTGGCTTTACTGGGAGAAATAGATTCCTCAATTATTACGATGTCACTGCTGGTTACCTCCTCCTCTTCCTCAGGAATGATACGTGGTGACTTTTGAGAAACAAAAGGTTGGGATGCTGATGTAGGCTGAATTTTGCCTACAGTGCTAATAGGAGATGTAGTTATATCACTGAGAATTGTTGTCTTCTCTGTTGCACTAGCTGAAAATGTAACTGTTTTGATTTCTTCTGGTTCTTCTGACATTCCTGAACCTTCCAGAGTCTGATTTGGAGAAGCTCCCAAAGTCAGAACAGTAATGCTTCCTGCAGTAGAACGACCTGTGGGCATCGTATGAGGGGGCAGCACAGAACCCCAGCTCCCTACACCTCTCTCTTCTTCCATGGTGGGGGTTCCTCTGCTTTCGTACGTTCTTGCTTGTGTACCAGCTGTTACGGGCATCTCTTCAGTGACCTTCTCTTCTTGATCAGTAGCAGTCTCAGTGTGGGGAGTCACAGTGAGATGCAGGGACCTGGTGCTAGTTTCAACAGGTCCCAGAACTCTTCCGTATTCTGTGAGCTTTACTGCTGTCACTGATACTTCTGTTGCTATATATGTCTCACCATAGGCTGAACCTGTTTCGACATGTTTTTCCTGAATGGTTGTTTGGGATGATTCAGATCCTGTCGTTGTCTTTTGTTCATGCATTTGGACAGATGTCATAGAAAAGGTAGACTCCGTGGCAGTATCTGGTTCTTGATCTTGATCTTTCGTGGTGAGTTCCTTCAGGAACACTTTGCTATCTTTTGCAGTTGTATCTGTTGCTTCTGTATGAACGCTACCATCAAAAGGAGTCTGATCAGTAACTTGCATATCTCTAGTGACCTCACTATCTACAGTAACTGGAACTAGGGAAGCATCGTGTTCTTTCTGTGTCTCCACCTCTGTTACTTCTGTAAACATAAATGATTCCTGTGTCCCTCCAAAGCCAACTGATGTTGTTCCTTCCCTGTCTTGAAGTGTTACCAGTGATTCCTCCTCAGTCGATGTCTCAACCCCCATCTGGTCTTCCTCTGTCACTGTGTGTTTTGAGACCTCCATCACAGTAGAGACTTCTTCAGCAGGTGTCGCTACTGATTTCTCAGTAGCCTTTGTTTGTTCTATTTCTGGGGTAGGAATGGATGTTTTCAAAATATACCCTGATGTTTCATCTCCTTCGTGCTCAGTCACCTCCGTGACTGTGGGCACAGCAGTTGGTAATACAGTACCACCTGAGGAGCCAAAAGGCATTCCTGTTGCACTGCTTTCACCCATTGATATTTTAGATACTGTGGTCATTTCCAAATCTAAAGAGCCGCTTGTGTGGAAGACATCTGTAGTACCTTTACTCTGATCAAAATCAGCTGATACAGCTTCTTCATCACTTTTTGTTTCCATGCTTGTCTCAGTTTCATCTGTTACTGCTGACACTGGAGCTCCTGGATGCTTTGTATATTCTGTCATTTGCCCTGGAGATGACGTAGGCTCCATTCCAGAGATATCGTCTTCTGTATCTAACTCAGTAATTCTCTTAGTATAAGAGGACTCTTCTGTCATATAACCCTGATCTTTATCTGTCTGCAGCCATGTGCCAGAACCTGGAGGAGCATGTGTGAACTTCTCACTTGCAAAACGTCCTTCAGATTCTGCTGTAACAGAAGCAGGAACAACAGTAGTGACATAAGGGACCTTAGTATCTATTGTTCTCATTTCTGGCTCCTTTGTCTTTTCCTGCTTTTCTAAAACATCTGATCCTTCTGTTTGCTGAGATGAGTGAATAACAGAAGTGATGCCTTCTCCAAACTTCTGCGGGGAAATGGTACTTCCTGAGAAAGCAGAGGGTTCAGATCCTGTATGGTTGGCAGTCGATACAGAAAAGGATACAGGCATTCCAGCTGACACGGTGTGCTGCACGTCTTTTAAGTCCTCTCCGCTTCCTTCAGCTGACGCTTTGTTATCAAGCACAGTTGCAGAAGAACTAAATTTAATGAATGGAGTTGACTCATCTGCTGTAGAAGATTGTCCAGTGGTTACTGCAAGCTTATCTATGAGTGTCTCTGATACAGCAGGCACCTCTGACTCTGGGACGCTACCAGTAGCCGTGCCAGAAGCTCTATCAGGCATAACGGTGTACGTGCTCTCTCTGCCCTCCCCCTCTGTAGTAAGATCATACTGATCAGTGAACAAAGCTTTAGGGATTACAACAGTTGTGAGTTTCTTGTCAGATTTTGCTTCCATTGATTTTTTTGTGGGTTCTCTTGTTGAGTGGGCACCCAGATACATATTCGCTTTTGTTAGTGAAACTGAAGTCCCTGTTCTGGGAAACTCTCTCTGAGAAGTCGGTACCAAGCTATCTGTAGCTGTCATCACAGGACCCACTTCTATTTGTTCAGTCTGATTATCAGCATCATGTTTTTGTGTGTCTCCTGTTTCAATATCTTCCCACGAACCAGTGGAACTCTTAGCTACAGCTGTGCTATCCTGAAAAATTACAGAGGTCAAGAAAGCGTCCTCAGTGCTTTCAGACCTACCTTGTTCCTCGGGCAACTCTGCTTCAGAGTAAGTGTGCTCCAGTTCCAAAGCTGCAGATGTGCTCTCTGTTAACCTAGGTGAAACATCATATTCAGTCCTTCCCAGTGTATCGTAAGGGCTTATTTTGCCATCTGTGACAGTCTGAGGTAGAAGGGTGGTTAACTTAATGTTCTCCATAAGCACCTCCATTTCCCTTTTCTCCTCAGTCACATCAGTAGTCTTTTCTGTATCTTCTTCAGTCTCTGCGGTTGTTTGCTCCCAGGCAGGGGCCTTTGTTTTGGTGACAGACACTTCAGTAATCGAAGTCTCAAAAGCAGGAGGTTTAACAGTGACTTTAGCAGATGATGGTTTCTCACTGTCAGTTTTCAGAGCTGTGATCTGCTTAATGGTTGTAGGCTCTGTTACGATTTTCTTACCTTAAAAAAAGAAGAAAAAAAAATGTTAAGGAACTGTTCAGTAAGAACACAAACATTATCTTAATTCAGTTTGCATGTTCCTAACAAAATGTTACAATGAGAAATAATATAAGGTAAAAAACTTTAGACAGCTGTTGAGCATATAACAGAGCTTTAAATGACAACATAAAGGACCATATTAAAAAGCTGCAGGACATCTAACTTAATGTCAGATGAAATGAGAACAGAAGCAGTATTCCGTTTAGTCATTTTTTATGTAATTACCCCTAGAAGTCCTAATATTACACATATATCCGTGAAATAGCTAAGTACTTATCAAGGAATGTAAAAGTTTATTTCACAATGTCATGAATGAGTGGTACTGTAAATCTGTGGGTTATCTTCAAAGATTTCTTTACCATACAACTCAAATGCATAAAGAGAGTAAAATATCACTTTTGTTTATTTTCAGCACATAATTACAAATCATAAAAATAAACCCTCACAGGAGTGAGAGCATGCTTAAGCAACAGGAACAAACATGCCGTCAGAAAATACTGTATTAAAATGCCACAAAAGCTGCTGCCTTGCTTTTAAATTACACAGAGAAATTTAGATTATGGGTAAAGGTGAGAACAGTAAACCATAGGACCATAAACTTAGTACTGTAATGATGTTGATCTCTGGAAAACACTTCAAAGATATGCATCTGAACCTCCTCCACAGAGAAAAGTGCTTCTTGGGGAGTGTTGAACATGAAAAGGCAGAGTTGAATCTTCTGAATGATGGGAGCAGAAAGGGTGTCGCTACGCTAGATAGCTAACAAGACACAAAGAAAGCAGAGTCTTTCTTGTGAAGCAAAGTGCGATGGTTTGAAGAATCCTGCTACCCATTCAATGTCTTCTCCTGATACAGGTTTCCACCCCACAGGAGGAAGAAATGCATCCCACTCCAAAGTCTGATATCGGACTTAAAACTCTGAAAAAAGTGAGTTTGTGCTCAGAAAACAAGATTAACTCAGGAAAATCCCAAGGTGGAAACATCTTCCCCTCTTCCAGTTCTTCCAGATCAGTCATCTTCAGAAGGGCAATGGGTATGGACAAGTGGAAGATGTGAATGTCAAAGATAAGTGCTGTTGATTGCCAAGTGACCGAGAGTGAAAAGCCTTACATGGATGACAGTTAAAAGCAAAATATGGCACTTTAAATCACACCAAGTATATGAAGAATTCATTAAACTGGTTGTGTGTAAGAGAACTAACTGCTTACCAGAGAAAGACACAACTGTATGTATAGCATCTTTCAAAAGAAGATATTGTTGAATATCTATTTGAGCTAATAAATTTATTCCTCTAAAATGCAGAAATCAGACCAGATACAGTATTTTATGAGACAATCCTGAAACCAAGGGCTCCTTACTATTGCTGTGAGTAAGTAAAAGAGATCAGGAAACTCTGCCTAATGTAAGGTATGAATACTAGTCTGTTATTGCGGAAAAGTGTATTCTGAAATTGTATTTTTACTGCCTGGCATACATGATGGCCTGGCATCCATACATGGATGAAGATGTTCCAGATAATGCAGCAGCCTCTGACTTGGAAGTTATGTAATGCTGGGAAAAGTAAAGTAGTTAATAGTATGCACAAATAACAGAGCATAAACAAAGGAAAAAAGTTAGGAAGGCTCAGCTGAAGGCATATATTTGTAAGAGAGTTTATGCTCAAGCATACCCAGTATGTATGCACAGATCAGTTACTTTCACACAACCATGCCTAATTGCGTGGTTCTTTGGTATTGTAGATATGGATGCTGCATGCATAAGTTAGGGTCACACAAATATTTGTTCAGTTTCACACACCAAACTTTGAAAGTGCCACCTTTGCAAGAGTGCTATTTGATTTACCCTGACGTAGACAGAAGCGGCTTGCTAGATGCTGTCTGCTTAGGATTTCTAGAAGAATAGGTGGATTTACAGAGCAGTGAAATGAGGAAAAAGAACTTTCCTGAAAGAGCAGTCGAAGTGAAAAGTAAATTGTGAGGCTAGAAAGGTATGACGTCGCTGCTTTTAAAAGTGGTAGTTTTCTTTGCCAGCAGAAAAAGGAATGGATTCATTCCCTACTATATGTCAGATCTTTCTTGTGCATGCATGTGGCTTTATAAAGGAGATTCAGCGTCTTATATATATATATATTATTTATTTGTTTGTATGTTTGTTTTGTAGGTTAAAACATTCAGTTGAGCAAGAAGAAGTAAAGTTCTTGAAATCCCACTAAGTAAAGCACAGCCTTAACAGTGGTTTTTGAGTCTTGAGTTTCTACAACCTGAAGTGACTGCTTATCATCGCTCATGCGTTATTTGAGTGTGGGACGGTGCTCACATAATCGAAAGTTTAAACAGTACTGTGCCTTACACCGCTTTTCATTGCTGAGTGCACCGGGCTGGTTTAAGCCACAGGGTTTCACCTCACAAGCAGGGAGTGATAAGTAGGTTAGCACTGCTTTGCTGAGTGGTAGTTGGTAATTGTTACTCTTCTACAGAATCCACAGGCTTGTCTTACAGCTCTTCCTTATGGCAAGGTGGGAAGCAGGCAGCATATAGTCCTGTATCATCCTTTCTAAGCACACGATGACTTTCCCTAATGCAGACCAAATTTGCCTTCCAGCCAACATTATTTACTCATTCAGTGTCCAATTACCACATTTCAAGGGATGATGAACGTTACCCTTCAAAAGAATATTGTTATCTAATACTATTCAACAAAGCTACACAAAAATGAGGGCACGAATAAATATTTTATTATCTGTGAAGAAAAAGGTAATTTTATTTCCTCACTGCTGGGAAATTGTGTACACTTACAACCATTTAAATAACTTCCCAATCTCCTGGAAATGTTTGAGAAACCCAAAAGTTCACAGGTGTATGCCTAAGATACCTGTTGTTCATATGTCATTATCTGCTAATTATTTGATAAAATAGGTGTATGCATTAATGGAGTTAGTCTGACCAAATACAAGTGCATTGATTCAGTAAATATTAATTCATATATTGGTTTAAGAAAAGTATATATGTATTTTAAAGAGTTTATCAATAAACAACCAAATCTCTTCTATGCAAGTGGACGGGCAATTGCCAGTATGCAAAGAGGAGTTCTGGTTCAAATCAACTTCTGGACCCCTAAAACTGCCTCACCATAAATATGATGTATAAGGCTTTTCATAAACATCATTCAGGTTCTCAAACTTTTTTTGAGCAAATTAAAAAAAGATGCTTCTTCATGAAGAAATCTATCATTTTTATTTTTTTTTTTCCGTGAGAAATGAGAAAAGCAAAGACGAGGTTGCCTTTTTAATAGGCTGACCATCAGTTTGAACTGTTATCCTCTCCACCCAGATGTTTTGTATTACTGTACTCCTTGCATCATGCATGCAATATGCTATCTCCTATGTCATTCTTCTGATACAAGACAAGGCAAATTTTCCTAACAAAATTCATGAACATATTAGAAGCAAGAAAGCAAATTATCTCACCAACAGCTGCTCATATCAAAGACTATTATGTAGGTTTTTAATCTACTCCTTTTATACTGAACAGCCTGAATGAAGTTGGTTTTGGATGCAGTATATGGTTTGACAGAGATACTATATATTTTAGTTCTCTGTTTATTTATTTTATGTTTTCACCATGCAGCATTTTCTTCCTTTTCTCTCCCACCATTGTTTAACTAAGGATTTAAAATAATGGAGCAATATTAAAGCTTAATATTTTTTCAATATTTTCAGGAAATCACACTGCACTACTTTATACATGGTTTCACTTTGCAATTACCAAATAAGGATTTTAATATGTTCTATGCTGTTTAATAATAATTTCAGGATATCTGGGTGTACTTTCTGGAGGAGAAAATGCTTATTTTAAAGATTACATATATATGTTATAACTTTTATATATACATTTTCAGCGTAATCAATTCCACAAAATGTTAACCATGTGTCTAAAAAGAACCACTTGAGCAGTTCCTTTGCACTCAAAAAAATTGCTTGTGTGTTTACATTTAGGAATGTACTTAAGAACCTGGATGAACATAGTCCCTACAAATAGGAAAAAGAAAAAAAAAAAAAAGGAGATTATTTTGAGTCATTGCCAACACCCAAAACAATTAAAAAAAAAAAACTTTTAAATCACAACAAGACCTGGAAATACTGAATTCTTTCTGTGGATCCTAGCAGCCAAAATAAACTCTTCCAAAATATCACTAGTGTTGAAAGAGTCAAAATTAATGGTTCAGCGTCTTCCACTCACTTTTAGCATGATGTCTACACTAGCAGGCTGATTCATTGATTTCATTTTAATATATTGTTACACGTCCATTCCTGTTTGCTGCTTTATTAAGTTTGTTCTGGGTGCCTGTCCCTTCCCTTCTACCAGCCCTGGTGGAGAGGACAGCCTTCAAAGTTCCCGTGTCTCTGCAAGCTATGCAAGCTGGAGTTTAACTTACTGGACAAGCCTAAGAGTAAGACCAGATCAAAACAGTAAAAAATAAAAACTGGTCCTCTGGGTTACAGACTGAGCTAGAAATTTGTCATTATCACACTTACTCAGTACCCCCTCTCTCGTTCATTTCAGGAAGCAGAAGGGTAGACAGGGGATGTGGAGTTTTGTTCATTTCACATGGGATGTGTGAGACCGTAAGGAGGCTTCAACATCTGATACTGCAGCTATACAGTTTCCCCATAACTCCAGGCACATACTCCCACTTACCTACACTGTGTTTTGACATCAAAACATGAGCCAAATATAATGAGAAAAATAATGAAAAATCCAAATGCAGTATCCTTCTCTTTTTACACAATATGTACAAAACCAGAGAAACTGAATGGCATTTTTAAAAAGAGTGATAATAATTAAAAAAAAATAGCTAGCTAGCAGTCTACCTAATTTGCAAGAAAAACTTAAAAACAAAAAGAAAGATTATGCATCTTCATCATAGTACTGGCTAAGGTTCCTTTCTGCCAGCTAAGAAAACAGAAGAGGCAGCAGCACTATGAGCTCTGTGATCACAAATCCTGTTAAATGAAACCACTTGCTATTTCGTAACATCTGAAGTCAGCTGGTTAAAGGGGGAAGGATGTTATCTCCCAGTTTCCCCATATGTAAGTGTTGTTCTGTGAACAAATTATAACCTGCCTATCTACAAAGAACAATAGCAAAAAGCATTTCTCTTTCATGTTATTTATAATGAAACTGCCAAAAGAAGACAAAATACAGGTGAGTCTCCTTAGTCAGCTCTTCCTAATGAAATATTTGTCCCAGCACCAAATAGAAGCAACAATCTTTGTCTTCTGAATGCAGTAATAATAATAAATGATGGAAGAATGAAGAGAGATGAGGTTGTCACTTGGGTCAGGAACTGACACCAAAAATCTTGCTGCTTTGCTCTCTCCACCTATTGTGAAAGGAGAAAAATTATCCCTGTATCCCCTGAGTTACACAGTTCCAACAGCAGTGAGCACAGGTAATAAAGAGCAAAGACTATTTATTTTTCCTCCACTTAAATACCTAAAGAGTGGAACTTTTACCTCTCCCCTTTGTTGCTCCTAATCCCATCCTCACTTTCTGGTCCTTTGAGTGATCTGAGGGAATGAAAGAAAAATGCCTGCCACCGTGTCCCCTTTTCCCCACCCTTTCCCCGAGTTCACAGTGTTTGCCCTCAGGGTCTGCTCTCCAGGAACCCACCTGTGAAATCACTCAGAGAAATGCATGTTCACTTTCTCTGGCAAAAAGCACATCCTTCTGAAGCTATACCTCCTGAGCCACCTAAGGGCTGCAGCTGGATCATGTTTAGGGGACTTGGTCCAGGGGGCTGACTGATAAACCAAGTTCTCTGTCTTCATGCTTCACACCATGCCATCACCTCCTCCTCCTCCTCCTTCTATGGGCCAGGTATTAGTGAGGTGTGTGGCACAAGTTGAGGCCTTCTTGCCCATTTTCAGTATGCCCTGCATGGCTTCTCACAATCCCTCCACCATGTGAACATGGCAGGGTGGCATAAGAAACATACTAGAAGCTGTTATTGCGCATAGCCTTTAGGATGTCTGCCTGTTGCTACAGACCCTGCAGAGAGCTTTGGGAATGTATTCCTCCTGCACTTGGTCCGACTTCTGGAGATCTCTGTGGCTATGTAGGTCTCACCAAGCATATGTGGGAGAAGAATGGAAATCCACCACCTCAGCAAAATAATAAAAGCCAGAGAATTGTTGCGTGCAGGTAAGACCTCACCTCTACTGAGAGGAAAGGGAAGCATAAGCAGAGCCAACAGCCTTGCATACTCTATGGTCAGTGCCATCACCTTCAAATGCTTGCCTTTCAAAGGTATTTTGTCCATCCTGATATTGGACTGAGCTGCGAAGTGGTGGAGGACACTGGCTTTAATATTCTTACTACTCTACTGTGCTACTCCTAAGATGAACTTTTTAAAAAAATTTTTTTCCTCAGATTTACAATATTGTTTATGGAGTATCACCGTGCCTAATGTCTCCAGCATTCTGCAGTCTTTCCCAAACTGATCAAAAATGCACAGATCTGCCCTAATACTGTTCCCAGCATCAGGCTGGAAATAATCTCCTCATCCAGGAAATAGCTGGGACACGTAGCTACCGACGGTTGTTGTGGAGAAGGATAGATCTGCCTAGTTATTCAAAGTTTTCCAAATTAAGTCACATGCAGCAAAAGGGAGGACAACAATTTTTCTGCCAGTTTTTGAGCTATGCCTCAAAAGTTTACCCTTTCTGTTGCCGGACAAGTCAAGCTCAGTCGATGTTTCTGGGCAGCAGTTTGTGCTTGTGGTGGCTCATGCTGGAGGACTTTTTTCTCTTTCCCCATTTCAGCAGCCTGCATACCAAAACACTGCTTTCAAGTCACCTTAGGTTACAAAACCCCACATCCTAGTGAGAATTGGCAAGAAACAGAGGGTTCAGGTTGAAGAGGTTATGGGGTGGGCAGAGGAGAGGCTTGCACAGAGACAATTATTTTCCCCTTTGGTCTTGCAAAGTCCTGGGCTGTTGTGTATTACAAAGGCTGTTGTTTCCTTTCTAACCTTTGTGAAAATGCACTCTGATTTTGAGCATTAGACAGACAAAGCAGCCAACAAGCAGGCCCCCAGTCATGAGCAGCAGATGACTCAAAGCCGCTCTTGATGAGGCTGTATTAGAGCAATCAGAACAACATGGACCCCATTTGTGGACAACCACATGCAGCATCTGTCTCTGAACTGAAATTTTCTAATCTCCAGCTAGAATGAAATCATACATAAAGAGAAATGGCAAAGGTGCATGCAAAAGAAAGTTGAAATGAAAGGGCAAATCTGAAACAAAATGGTCAGTCCAGAGAAATGACTCCAAAATGGTAGACACATGTTTTGAGTCAAGCAAAAAATGTTTTGCTGAGAGGTTCGCCAAAATCAATACAGGTCCATGGAAGTATTCAGCTTTAATAAACCAGTTTTTCTCAGCAAAACACAGATTTATTTTTCAAAACTTCAACCAATTCTCTGTATGTAGTTCATCTAGTTCAGTTTTGCTGTAGGTATGTAAGACAAAAGCCATATATATATATTGCTTTGCATTTCTGTGCACAATAGTGCATTCCTGGAGCACAATTTTTCTACAGATACTGCAGTACAAAATGCCTAATCCAACATCTGTTAAAGTCTGTGGCAAGGTTTAACCTGATGAATTTAACCTGATGAGATGTAGGATAGGATAGGTGACAGGATTAAATAGCCTATAGCTCTATGCAGCAGCTAAACATTAAGCAGGTACCAATTAAAAATGAAGTATTCTTTGCTGAAACTGTTTTGTTCTCTTATAAATAAACACCAGTGTTCCATGACTGTTCCACCTTTAATTCTTTTTAATTTTTTTTTTTTTAAATGTGAATAGAAGTCCTGCATTTTCACACTTGAAAAACTTTTCCTCTGATGATGACCTCCAAGGAGCTTCGAGTACTTAATCATGTGTCCAACCAGAAAGTTTTTCAAGCCTCATCAGATACATGATTAGGTACCTCTTAGAAAAAAAGAACTAAGAAGTCTGGCAAAAGTCATGGAGGGATGAGATGAAACACACAGATAATGTTTCAGAAACTCAGGGCCATGTGGTTTCTGTAGAGTCAAAAAATCTGTGATCAAAGTGAAGAAGGTTTTTATTTTTTAACAAGATTTTTAGATTTTAAATCATGTATCATTAGCCTGGGCCACTTTTATTTTCCAAAAGTCAAGACACTTTGCACAGTGTAACTCTGTAACCAGAAAACAGCTGAGGTTAAAATGCTGAACTTAAATGTACTGTTAAATGTTGTCCAGGTTGGCTGTTTTGTTGAAACTAGTGTCTACTGTTTTTAATTCACTGCTCAAGTTACTGTTTTTTAATATATTTTGATCACTATGACTCCTTTTTAAAAGTAGTTCAGATTTTCAAAACACTGATTGAGGTTTCTTTTAACTGTGATTTAAAATTAGTGTTTTGTAATTTTCCATCAAAGAGACTTTAAATCACAAGATAGGAGTGAAGACTTTAAGGAGGTCTGAAGAAAGCCCCTTTCTTACCTGCAAGATTAATCTTTGTAATGATTAAAACAGATGCCTGCTCTGCTACAGACCTATTCCTTCAGAGTACGCGTAAATTTGAGTGCTAGACTCATCCCTTCTGAGGCTGGGCGGCGTTTGCTTTGGTGGCCTTACTCAGAGAGTATAGTCTTACTCAGCACGAGTAAAAGCATCAGAAATGGGTCTTTAATCACTGCCACTGCACTTCAAACTAAACGTGCAGCATGTGGCCAGAGCACTTGAAGCTGGGTCAGTGGGAACTTCTCTGGCTTTCACAGGGAGGCAGAGGAAACCGTACAGAGACGCTGTAAAAACTGAGGGCAGTGCATGAACATCTGTGCTGCAGACTCTCGGCACTGGTGCTACCTGGATAGCTGGCTTTGACCTTCCTCGCCCACAGAGGCACTCACTGTTTTTCCTTTCAGCAGACCATAAATGTATGTAGCCACCTCCCTCTTTTATTCTTTTTCAGCCACAGAGGTGTTCTGCTGGTATGATTGGGTACACAGGTGATGAGGAAAGTACAAAGGTGTAATGTGAGACACCTAATGAGCACAGCAAGAGCTATCAGCACTGTATTGAGAATAACTGTAAAGAATTCACAGTATCACAAATCTGTGATACTGTGATACTGTGAATCAGGTCTTGGAGAGGACTGTTTTGGCACTGTAGGAACCGCTGCATAAAACTTCATACTGAGTTAAAAGCAGTCAGAGCTGATAGAGGATTTCATGTGTTATGTTACTACACTGAAACACTGAAATATTGGGAAGAAATCAGGAATACTGAAAATACTGAATATTGGGAAGTGATAGAGAAAACTTCTGGATCAAAGATGACTTGAAACAAGGACCTAAAATTCAAGCTAAACTGCAGAGTTTTTTTCTCCCTCTTTCTCTGCCCCAGAAAAGGGAGAGGGTGGCTTGCTCTGCAGCCACTGTTCAGACAGCTGTCTGAGATGTGAAAGACCAAGACGCTAGGCAGTACGTCTCATTACTCACTACATGCATAAATCTTATACCAAAAGCAATGAAGAATAATAGCTGGTTGCTGTGAGATCCCGAGCACCTTCTGAGAAGGAGAAAGTTATCAAAAAATTCAGAAATGTATGGCAGACAGGCTTCCTGAAGGAGGGTATATGGTTCAGCGTTGTACTTCTGCTTTTCCTTGCACAAAAGGAGGTGTACTTGGCAAAACCTGAGTCATCTAACAAGCAGCGTTTAAATAAGTCTGATGTAATGTTGATTGCAATCAAAATTGCTAGAGAGCAAGCCTGCCATCTACTAAATTTTGTTGGTTCTGTTTTCTTTTTTTTTTTTTTTCTTTTCTTGTAAAATGATCCATAATCATAGTCTGTCTACTTCTTGGGTTGCAAACTGATGACATATTTATTTTCTGGGTAACAAGGGCAACAGTTTTCAGAAAGAGCAACCCAATTCTTAACAAGGATGTTTTTAGGACAAATGGTATATTACTAATTTTTTTTTTTAAGTAAAACTCCGAAAGTACTTTGAAAAGGCACATATTGTTTGGAAGGGGTGAAATTCACTCACACTAATATGTTGAAAAGCTGGAATTTGTCCTACCTACGGACTAGATTATAGGCAAACCACAGTCCCCCTACTTTGACTTTTAGAGGGTCTGATGAATGACATCCCCTTTAGTCAATTTTACTCACAACACTTATAGATAGTCATAGACAATTTTGGGAAGGGACAGAAGGAGTGATTTGACAAAATTCTGCTCTGCAGATTAAAGCACACACTCCTGAACGTAACCAGTCCTTATTCCTTCATGCAGGTTCTTTGAGGTCCACTAGGACTACTTCCACATAGAATCACAGAATATCCCGAGTTGGAAGGGACCCATAAGGATCATCAAGTCCAACTCCTGGCACCGCACAGGTCTGCCCAAAAGTTTAGACCATGTGACTAAGTGCACAGTCCAATCTCTTAAATTCAGACAGGCTTGGTGCAGTGACTACTTCACTGGGGAGCCTGTTCCAGTGTGTGACCACCCTCTCGGTGAAGAACCTCTTCCTGATGTCCAGCCTAAACTTCCCCTGCCTCAGCTTCACACCGTTCCCGCGGGTCCTGTCACTGGTGATAACAGAGAATAGATCATCTGCCTCTCCACTCCCTCTCGCGAGGAAGTTGTAGACTGCGATGAGGTCCCCCCTCAGCCTCCTCTTCTCCAGTCTGAACAGGCCCAGTGATCTCAGCCGCTCCTCATACGTCTTACCCTCTAGGCCCTTCACCATCTTCGTCGCTCTCCTGCCTTCATCGCCACATGCAAAGTTTTGCAACATCTAACTCCCAAGCAATAAAGAACAACAAAAAATAATAATTTAAAATCTTGCAGGTAAGAATGTGTGAGAACAGTCAGAGCACAACATTACACCAGATGTCAGGATTTGTTCTTAGGCAGTAAGGTTCGCTCATAAATGAGCCTTCAAAGCCTGAGTTGGAAAGATCTGTGGCTGCAGTTTGCTCATCATCCACAAAAATAGGGACAGTACACGATGCACATTTGAAGCACTTGTGACTGATAAAACAAGTCAAAGGACTGAGACCCCTACAAATTCTATTTTCTTAGTTAAAGACCAACTCAATACAAGTCGCCTTTACTCCTTAATACCAATAGTACCATTTGCAACCAAAGGAACTTCATCAGAGAGGCATCCAGGGAAATTCTTGAGTAGTCCAACTTCCTTATGCTGCTGAGAAGGCTGCAAGTCTCCAGATGTTTAGCTGGGAAGACACACTCTAATCGCTTAGATGTGACCCACCTTCCAATAGAATCAGTGTCCTCTTGCATCAGGAAGAGTCCTGTGATGGAAGGGATCTTGAAGGACAGAAACAAGGTGATGGGTTCCTCTGCTAATAGACAGAGTTAGCTGGTCTGTGATATTTGAAAGGCCTACACAGCAGCTGACATTGCACATCATGATATGCATGGAAACGTTATCTGGAGGTGTAGGGGAATTGGAGCTGTAAGTAGTCATCACTAGTGGCAGAAGGAAATGTAGGAGGGATGTTCTGCAGGAGGCTGGGCAGATGAGGCCAGGACCACCGTGGTAACGTAAGAAGCATGGTCAGTTCTATGAAGGCCTAAGAGACCTGCAGGGATCTACAACTATAATGAAGAGGTAAGATGATGTTATAGGGAAGAGAAGCTCGGCTTTACTAGAAGCTGGTGAACCTTCTGGGACAAATGGAACCTGTTCAAGAAGTGGCTGCACCATAATAGTAGAGCCAGGCTGCTAGTATAGAAGATGGAAGAGGTTACAATGCAATAGTTAACCCCAAAGACAAAGGAAAGCTGACGGGCATGGAGGAGGTCTGGATTAGATTGATGCAGTCTACTATGTGGATGTGGCAAATATTGACATGTCTCTGAAAACACCAGGAGGAACAGAAGCGGCAGTAAGAAAGGCAATTTAGAGCAGTGCCGGTTGGCCAACACATTAAACATTACGTGAGTAATTATAACTACTTTAGAAGCCTAAAATATATGGCGTGGCAAAACGTCTTGAATCCAGCGATAGCCCCAGGTTCACTGGCATCTCAGAGACCTGAAAAAGGCCTGGCTTGTATGCAGTCTGTAAATAGCCTCTCTTACTGCCATCACTGGAAGTAGAGCATCAGGCTAGATGACAATCATGTATCTGGTCAAGTACATTTCTTCAGTTCTCATGTTCATTGACTTTACACAGAAGAAACCAGGGTGCAATCAGGCACTGAATTACGTATTCCACAGTCCCAGGCTAATCGTGGATATGGTGTGTCACTCCACATAAATACAACAGTACCCAGGCTGAAATCTTACCTTAAAATTTTGCCTTTATCTGCCAATGTTACTTTAAGACATTTGTTTTAGTTTGGATTTCCTCTATTATTATTTTCAAAGCCATACTGATAAAACAAATTTTAAAGACTGATGTGCACCGCAAGAACTGAAACAAAACATAGATTAAATGCTTTTCAGGGTTAGAGTGGTGAGTGTACTGAAAATTATAACTAAAAAAAAGCTTACGTTCATAGCAGTAGGCATCAAACTTGCTATCTGGGTAAGGAAAGCCTGTTTGGTTCTCATAGCGATACAGGGTTCTCACCCCAAGTAAACCTCCACCACACTGGGGCCTAGCCACCGAGGCAGGGTAACGAACACTTCCATCCGCCAGCCAGCCGTAGTCACACTGGTCAAAGCCATTCCTCCAGGCAACATACAGGTTCCCAACAGAAGCAAGGACACCGTCTCGTTTCCGACACAGCTCTTTAGCTTCCTCGAAGGTGAGCTTCTCAGGAACGGAAACATGAACAACTTCGTCTAGAGGAAGAAGAAAAAGATAACAAAGACTGAGTATCAAATTCTACGATCAAGTCAGCTTAGCTCCCCTCTTCCTGTCCTGTAAGTTTGCTTTCAAATTTTGCTTGATCAGTTTTTTGCTTACCCTTTTATTCAAAAAAGCAGATATTCAGAAAATCAAAAGTCTCAGATTTCAATATGAAAATGTGCCTACCTCAAAGCACAATCATTTTTATACAAACATTACGCAATGAGCTACATTGTGGTTGGAGATGGGGTCCCTCCCCCAGTCTCTAGGCAGAGGTAACAGGAGCCTGGAAGTTCCTCTGTGGCCTCTGTTGGAGTAGACTTTGTGACTCAACTGCGCTGATTAAATCCAGTCCAACAGAATTTACTTTCTCATTAAAACAAATCCCTTACATCTGCAAGACTTTTACCTGACCTTTTTAGTCGTCACTAGAATCTCACTTGAGACACACACACAAAGCAAATGCTCTTCACTGCTGCTGCACAGCAGCTTTGAATGTTGCATTTACATCAGTCTTGACCTTGCCCCACAGGGAACACAGGTGAGGGAATGCACTAGGCAAGCTGTGTGCACAAAGCCCTTTTTGTGTGAAAAGCTGAATTAATCTAGACTGCCCCTAGTATAATTTAGTTTCCATGGAACAGTAATTTGAAAATAATAACTTCTCAGTTGGAAACTGAAACAAAACAAATAGCATGTCAAGTATTTTACTTCAAAGTCAAATTGCCATTATGCAGTTGGATCTGTTGCCTTGTTCATCCAAACACTATAAATGAAATCAAGGGTCTGATGTCTGTGTCCTGGGAATGAAGTAGTAAGCTGACTCCTTTCTAGCTTTTGTTCAGGCTTCAGACCTAAAATCAATGTGTTCAGCTGTAGAAACAGAGCAAATTCAAAATATTTGTTACCAGACGGTACTTCTCTTCCCCATCCCTTGTATGGTGGACCAGAACACAATGGAGAGCACTGCTAATTCATACCGGACATGCAATCTACCATACCTCAGCAGTGGTCTCAAGGTAACCTAGCAAAAGGCAGACAGACTACATCACCCCAAGCACTTTCATTCACATCAATATTACGCTTGTTTCGGGCTTGAAAGGAATGCAAGTGTGAAAGGAGGCAACATGCCAATTTTCTTTTTCCTCCTAGGTAAAAACTCTGATTTGTTATTACAGCTGTAATATCAATTCCACCATGTAAGTTTCTTTATACATGCTGTAGAGAGTGTCCAACTTAGAGGTAAAGTACTGTAGCTACTGAGGGACAGAGCACATCTATAAGGCACACTTTAAGATAAGGAAAGTGAAGAATCATTCACCTCTCAGAAGTGCCAGAGTGCTTCATTCAGCTCTCCAGACCATAAAGACAATGCACTTTTTTATTAAATACTTCTGCAGAAGACAGCTTTTTCTGCATCAAGGGGCAGATCTGGTATTATGGCCAATAAAGAAAGGTGGATGCAGCTATCCCACAACACTATCCCCATGGCAAGTACCATGCAACAGTGGAGCACAGAGAGACCTCTCTAAAGCAGCCCCTTCTGTTCTGAGGACCCTTCAGCCATGCAACAGTTATGGTGTATATGGAAATTAATAGTTAAAATTGTTGCAATTAAAAAGCAGATAATATCAATCCAGGTAGACAGTAAAATAAGATAAGGGAAATAACATATTTTATAGGTTTTCTCCCAACAAATATGATGCATCAAAAATAAAATAACATCAAAAAATCCCACAGCGTTCTTTCTGAGAGAAACTTACTGAAGACAAAGGAAAACAGTTAACAGTGTAAGATTAAAAACAAGGAAATTTTCCATCAACTAATCCGGATCACTGCCTCCAAATTAAGCTTGTGCATAACATAATTGAAGTTGCGGATTTTTATTTCTCTGAGATGATACCTGCAATCTGTTAAAGCAAGGAAACGTAGCGAGCAGTTTTGTCTTGCTATGAGATTTCAAAACACAGGGTTCAAACTGTACTTTTTTAGAGTATTTTGCAGAGAACTTACCCATCCAAATTGCACAAGAAGATTTTTATACAAAAATATACCTTGAATTTGCCTTGGAATGTGCTTGTTTATGCAATACTGATAGTAGAGCAATTTTAAAAGAGGGGTGGCATGTCTTTCTTTATACTCAATCTATTCTACTGAAGCATCAGCTATTTATTTTGTTCATCTCTTGAAGTTGGCTGCTCTCATGCAGACACCATCTTTGTCAAAGGGTGTTCTACCAGAAAAACTAAATGATTAAAACACCCACATGTTTAAGAAAATATACAGTCTAACCAGAACAGTCCAGCAAGTAAAGTCCAAAGTCTTTTTTTTTTTTCTTTGCCACTCATTTGGTATTTTAAAAATAAAAAAGTGAGGATAAATTCACAAGGAATGCAAAAAGGTACCAGAGCGATCAGTAAACTGCTTTTATTGCCAGTCCATCATATACCAAGTAAATATTCATGTATTTCAGGAACGTTGATGACAAAATAAAGGGTAGAAATGTGTTAAAACATAGCAGCTTGCAGTTGTTCTGGTTAAAGAGTGGTATGCTATGATTCCAGAATTCCTATTTAAAAGCAATCCACTGAAGTGCAAAAGTCAGACTCCCAATAGCAGGAATTTATCCTAGGAGATATGACTCTGCAATTTGGCTGTCCAGTATGAAAACAAAATAAATTTCTATACGTTTGTTTGAGTGTGCACTTAATATGTGTGATAATTGTTGGCACAAAATGTAAAAAATAAAATAAAATAAAGTATGGGTTTAATAAAGGCCCTTCAATGTAAATTTTCTGCAATCTTCTTCCAAAACCACATTACAAAAAAAAAAATATATTAAAAAAAGGTTTATGTTTACTGTCAAGCACTTGAGAAGAAAGAAGCTCTCAAGATGCTTCATCAACTGGATACCATCAATTTCATTTGCAGCAGCCCAAAAATATGTGATGAGCAAGTCTACACAATCTTTCCTGCACATCTCACCTTGAGCAGACTATGGTCTCTGCATGCATGCACACTGCATGCACAGCAGACAGCACTTCAGGAATATACTCGCCCAGAGAGCACAGATGCAATTTGTCAGAACCTACTGTTTGTGTACACCAGTGCAATCACTTGGAATGTAGAGGGACGTAAAAGGTTTGTATTTCCTAAAACCAGCCTTATGCAACTGCAGCTCATACAGAATTCCCCCATCCATATGATGAGATATGTTGCTATCCAAGTCACCTTTCTGACATGATTAGTGTCCCACAGCAGTGTGGAAATTCAGTTCATAGTATGTAAAAAGAGTGCTGGTCCTAATTCTCTGAACAGGCATTTAATCCACGTAGCCTGTAAAAATAACTCCTGTTTTTGGCAGCACAATGGGGTCCATATTTAGCAAGAGGATTGCTCCTATCAATCTTTTAGAGTGTCTTTATGATGGTATCTGAAAGCACCTCCATTCCTCAACCAAAACACTAGGAGAGTACCCCAGAGAAACTCAAAGAAATGTTGATAAACAAATGGTATAGCCACAAACACCAGAGCAGGGCAGATTTTTTTATTTTTTTTTTAATGTTAAAATCTATCTGCAATGTTTTTATATCTGTAGTCCACTCCAAGGAACTTAGCAGTGCTATGCAGGCAAACCCCAGGGCTTAGACCAGCAGATGGAGAGGAATTAGACCTACAGTTCCAGGGGGCAAAATGGAGACCATGACAATGTTTAGACTGCAGACGATAAAGTAACGTGTATTATTCCTGGTCACTGTTTAATTTCAAGTTTCAGGTCAATTGCCCAGTCGTGGTGGTCAGAGTAGTTGAAGAACCCCCAGGACTTTCCAGTTACATGGGTTTGTTTTGCCTGGTTAAAAAGGACACCTGACATGTCTTTTTCCCCTCTTTCCTTCTCCCCTCTCTTTCAAATACATCAAGCTAGATGAAGAAGCCAGCTTTTTCCCTTGAAGACAAAAGCTGATTCAGCCCTAAGGAAAAAAACTTAAGATCCAAAGACTTATCAGCTAGTTTTATAGCAATCTTCATTCCTTTGAAGGTTATTTCACTTATTCTCTCTCATCAAGAGACATCTCACTGAGCTGGGCATGTTTGTAGGTGTGAATTTCATGAATCACACATCTTAAAAGCAAGCACAGAAATAAGGGCAGGCTAGAACCATAGCCAGGGGTCAATACACAACATGTATTGACTAGGGCAAAAGTAATGAATCTAGCTGTAGCCCTCCAGCACAGACCTCACCAGTAATTTCTTTTCCCATAGATGAAACCGCAATTAAGGGATTGGTGTGTTGCTACTTCCTAGAGGAGCTTTTTGAGCCTGGCTATGTGGCAATCTTTCCCCAGAGCACAGCATCATCCCCTCAGCTTCACATGCCATCATGCAGTGTGCCAGGATCAACCAAATGAGGTACAAGTTCCTGACACCTGGCAGCTGAAGGTATCACTTGCAAGTGATTTTACACCTGACATGACAGAGATTTTAAAGATGTTTGAAGGATTCTACGAAACTACACAGACATTTAAGAGAGAATATGTGAGTTTCTCACTGAATGCTTTTACAGATCTGGTAACACACCAGCTGGTGTTGATGGTGGCTGGTCAACCACCTATGAAATGTCCTCCTTATCAGCCAACCCATCTGGAGAAATGACCAGAAAACCCTTGCATTTATTCCCCCTTTTCACCCATTTTAATCTCCCTGAGTAACAAGACCCTTCATTATTACTGTCCAAACTGGCACTCAGCAACACAAGGAAGAAGTGCTCTCACGTGGTTGGGTGCTCAGATTCTACAACCTCCACTGCTTTCAGTGTTGCCTAAACAAAGGCATAAAGAAAAATCAAGGGAATCCAGATGGATATTAAATTCACAGAACACTAATTACCCACAAGAATTTCCATTTTCTCCTTATTTCTTTCTATCTTTGGCCAGAAGGCCCTTGCAAAAAGGCAGCTGCAGTCACCAACAGGACTATCAGACTGTTTGTGTACCAGGGAAGAAGAAATACTGCCCGCATCAATCCCACCTGTACACACATACATGGAGACATCGGAGACCACTACCCTTGTCTTGCTTACTCTGGAAAAAAATGCACATATATACCTGGGCCAAGATGGACCTGAAAAGTTTTATCTGTCTTCACCACAGGCAGTGTCCTCAGAGGCTACATACAGTTAACTTGTTTATTAATCTAGCTCATGCCTCAGCCTTCCTCTCCCAAGCTGCACAGACAAGATTTGTTGTCTCAACTGCACTTCTATTCCTCTGTCCTGCTGCTGTTAAGGGCTGCTTCTCCGACACACCAGGCTGGTAAAGAGGTATCCTTAACAAAGTCACAGATTATAGTGAAATGCTCTTTAGGAAAGGAAAACCAGGAAACCCACTTTGGATGTCCAGCTTCATTCAACTGTATTCTTTAGAGACAACAGACAGAGCTGTGCTGCTTTGAACATTTTGGCACACAGACCTGAGCAGCTAGGTTCAGCTTTAAAGCAGAAGACTAGACAAGTTGAAGAAGTCTTTTTCTCTCACACGTTAGAACAAGTTAGTCGATTCCTTTTGATACACATCAGTAACAATTTAGCTTTCCTGATTGTCTTGGGTCTGTTTTATGCAAAACTATATGCTGAACAGGAATCCATTGCACTTGACAGGTCTGGAAGGCTACGCTTCTCCCACAGGTTTACCCTCAAGCATGATGAGTAGCTTGGCAACTGCTATACCCTTAGATAGCTCTGCTGTAGTTGCAAAGTGTCACTGTGTAATACAAAGGGGAAAAATTAACTTTTTTTTTTTAATTTTTTTTTTCTTTTGTGCTTCACTCTC
The DNA here is from genome assembly GCF_964034855.1 of Anser brachyrhynchus. Lineage (NCBI taxonomy): Eukaryota > Metazoa > Chordata > Aves > Anseriformes > Anatidae > Anser > Anser brachyrhynchus. The sequence continues at coordinate 73,104,305 of NC_137697.1, read as the reverse complement.
ACAAAAAGCATTGAGAAGTCATGATTTTTGGAATTCCCTAAAGACAAGTTTTGTCATATTCTGAGCTCAAATACCACCTTGTGCATAAAAAAGCACCATGGCATTATTTCCTGTTCAGTCTCCTCTAACTGGGATCCAGTGGAAGCCAATGCAAAAACTGTGACCCTATCAAAAGCCAAGAACTGAGAAGAAAAGACCATTTTCTGCGTGTGCTTTTTTAAAAATTTCATTGTTGCTCTGGAATCAGAATGGGCTCTCGAGAAGATCTTTAGCTGCCCAAAACACAAAAGACACTTCACACCTGAAGCTGTATTTTAGACTATGACTTTTTAAATTGTTATTGTTCTCACACAAATTTCCATGACAATAGCAAAAATGCATGAGACTAAGAGGAAAGTATTTACAGGACATCTGGTTTTGTTTTTTGATTTTTTCGTTTTCTTCCCCACACTCACTGGGGGGCTGAAAATGGTGTATGGAAATAAGACTTTATAATCTTCCCAACAGCTAATCCAAAATAACTTTCTTAGCATGACTCCCCATCTGCATATTATATATATGCTTATTAGACATATATGGCTTCTAACTGGCTTTGGCCAGAAGATGATGCTGCATGGAGTAGTTTGTGCTTTGGCTCTGCAGCATGCTCTCACGGCTCCTCACTTCATCAGTGGGCTTTGGCAAGCAGATTTCACTTTGTCTCCATTTCTGACATCACAGCAGTGTCAAATGAATCACATACACCCTTATCTGAAGACAGAACCTCCATCCTCATCAACCACTTCCTTTCAAGGGAGTATCCTGCAGAAGACACTGGTGCAGACACTTTTCAGTTGGAGGTGTGAGGAGAACCTCAGACTTATATCCAAACATTTGGAGCTGAATTGCTTTAGATTAAGCTCTTTATTAATAAATCACCTCCTGCATTTAAAGGTATTCTAAATGTTTTTTAACACTTAGTACAATGAAATATGCAACGAAATATAATGAATGTAGAATCAGTTTGTAGTAAGAGCCTATGCCCAGTACTTATTTAATGATATATTGACTCTACATTCTTATTTTTATCATTAGGAGCTCAGAAATTTAAAATCCTTCCCAGAAGTATTCTCCCATGTTTTTTAGCAAAACTCAAAATATTTTACACATAATTGTGCAGTCTATAATTTCTGTGGCTTTTCTCAGAGCAAGGAAATGGCAAGACTTAGCCTAGACAACTGGTTTTAATTTAAGCTAATTTTTTATGTTTCAAGGAGAAATCCATGTCTCTGGCTAACTTTGTGATTTCATGTGGCCAGAAAGGAAGAAAACTGAAATGGTGTTGCTCCTACAAATCCTCAGTGTAACTACCCAAATAAGTACTGTAAATTCAATACACATTAATGCTGTGTATTGAGAGTATTCTTACCACCATTTATGGCCTTCTGGGGTAACAATATCTCTAATACTGGCCAACAGACCATTAACTGTTCAATGACTTCCATGATGACATCTTATTATGGCCCAAATTTTGATATCATTAATCAAACACCATCTTATTCCATGAATAGTCATCCCACTGACATGAGCTCTCCAAATAAGGACTTATTTATCACAAGTAAGTCTATTAGATTTGGCATAGAATACAATGCAGATATGAACTTTCAAATTACCATGGGAAAAAAAAAAATCATGTCTAAGCACAGCTCTACAATATGCTAAGTGGGCTCCATCAAACAAGGAGTGACCAGCAGGTTGAGGGAGGTGATTGTCCCTCTCTACTTTGCCCTGGTGAGTCCCCACTTGGAGTGCTGCGTCCAGGTCTGGGATCCCCAACAAAAGAAGAATGCGGGTCTGTTAGAGTGGGTTCAGTGGAGGGCCACAAAGATGATCAGAGGGCTGGAGCACCTCTCCTAAGAAGAAAGGCTGAGAGAGATGGGGATCTTCAGCCTGGAGAAGAGAATTGCAGCTTTTCAGTGCTTACAGGGGGCTTGTAAAAAAGATGGAGAGTGACTTTTTCCATGGGCAAACAATGAAAGGACAAGGGGGAATGGTTTTAAACTAAAAGAGGGGAGATTTAGATTAGAGGCTGAGAGGAAATTCTTCACTCAGAGGGTGGTGAGGCACTGGAACAGGTTGTGCCCAGAGAGGTTGTGGATGCCCCACCCCTAGAGAAGTTCAAGTCCAGGTTGGACGAGGCCTGGGCAATTTAGTGGGTGGCATTCCTGCCCATGGCATGAGGTTGGAACTAGATGGTCTTTAAGGTCCCTTCCAACCCAAGCTTTCCTTTGATTCTGTGATTCTAAGTACCAGTAGTTATTAATGAACTGCTGACAGTACAAGAGAAGGATTACACTTTGCAGAATCAGCCTTGGTTGGGTGAACAGGGAAATCATAAATTTGACAGAAACTTAAGTCTTGAACTGCTAAGTCTTCTACCAATGGATGAGTGTGCTACAATACAACAGAAAAAACACAGGAGCTATTTTTATGCGATGTTCACTTTCTAATAACTTCTGTTGACTTTTTATCTGTCTTCTGTGGATGAGTGGTTGCAAAGTGTAATCCCACTGATGTTATGTAACTTCAAACAAGTTCTGCATTTAAAATTATCATTTGTTCCTACAAAGACTGTTTCCGCTATATAGACAAAGCCATCTTGGCTCCACAGCTCTTTCTTAAAAAGAAAGTCTGGCTCAGAGGTGCAGGTTTAAGTGAAGGCAGTGGAAAAAAAAAAACTATCCTGCATTATACCATGACATGGTACTGTTTCTTTCTAACACTGCATCTGTTCCTCTTCATCCAAAGAGAATAAATTAACTCCCTTGCATGTCAGTATAACATGCCTACAGCATATATCAATAAAACTAGGACTCCTTATGACTTCTGGAAATTATTTTCTGATTTGAGTTCATTGAAAACTTCTGCACAAAGAGCCATAAAAGAGAAAGAGAGAAAGAGAGAAAGAGAGAAAGAGAGAGAGAGAGAAAGAGAGAGAGAGAGAGAGAGAAAGAGAGAGAGAGAGAGAGAGAAAGAGAGAGAGAGAGAGAGAGAAAGAGAGAGAGAGAGAGAGTGAAAG